>NW_027494432.1:0-278175 GCF_021521415.1 Bidens hawaiensis
TTTAACTTTTATTCATTGTGTAATACGTTTATTGTCTTTTATTCGGATTGACATAGTATTGCGTTCATTGTATATTACGTTCAAGTCATTGTGTAATATGTTGTTCCATTTTGTTTTACATTTCAAGTCATTGTGTTATATATATTCACCATTTTGTCTTACGTTTTAGGTCATTGTGTTATACGTATTCACCATTGTGTTTTACGTTTCAAGTTATTGTGTAACATGTATTAATCATTGTGTTTTATGTATTAGATAATTTGTTGTTATTTTATCATTATTTTTACATATTATTAGGTGCTGAAACGAACTGAAAAATCGTTTAAAACGAGTAGTTAAGTGATTAAACGAACTGAAAAATCGTTTATAAACGGGCTTTTAAGTGCTGAAACAAACTGAAAAATCGCTTAAACGAGCTGTTAGGTGCTGAAATGAACTGAAAAATCGCTTAAACGAGCTGTTAGGTGCTGAAACAAACTGAAAAATTGCTTAAACGAGCTGTTAGGTGCTGAAACGAACTGAAAAAAATCGCTTAAACTAGCTTTTGCTGTTAAAACGAGCTGTAACGTGTTGAAAATTCGTTGGTCCAAATTAAAAAATGACCCGAAACCCGCGTTGACCCTTTCCGACCTTGACCAGTTCTAACCCGAACCTGTTGACTCTAACCCGTTCCGACTCGAACCAAAACAACCCTTTTTTTAAGTGACACGTTTCGTCCCTAACCCGTTTCAAGCCTAATATGTCCCGACTCATGACCCGTTTCAACCCAACCCAACCCAACCCATTTGCCACCTTAACAATATAACTAAAAGGATTGTAATTTATTGCAATTTTCTAAAGAAAAATTTGAACATTTTTTTTTTCAATTTTTGCAATTTATTGCAATTTTCCGAATTTGTTTTGCAAATTTTTGAAATTTTAAAATTATATTTCGCATTTTTACTAATTTTCGCAACCTTTAAAAGTTATTATGCAAAGTAAAACATTGAAAAATTAAAAAAAAAAAAAACTAGATTACCTGCTATCCAGGTAAAATATCTAGGATTGGAACAAAAATGAAAGTTCAATGACCTGATTTGAACAAAAGTTTTTATCAGTAACCTGATTGAAACAGCTTTCAAAGTTGGTTACCATTCTATGAAGTAATCCCCAAATAAAATATGGACGGACACGTAAGAATTAACTAAATTATCGTCTCCTTAGTACAAATTTAACAAATTTGTGTCTTGAAAGACAAAGTTAAAAGTCAATGGCCGGTCAATTTTGATATTGTTATAAATTATAAAATTAAAATAAAAAAGTTAAAACAAAATAGAAAATTTCTGTGGAAAACAGTGTTTAGTATAGCAGCATATAAATTGTGAGAAATGTGTAATGATTTAGGATGAGTTAGATTCATAGATAAATGCAAATAATTTTTACTTAAGAAATGCTTATGTGCATGTATAAAAGTTCGAATCTCATAATCCACATATAAATATTTTTATAAACGCAATACATAGACTTGATCCAACAAGTTCGCCCGATATGTCTATACTTAGGCCCGATCCAACAAGTTGCCCCGATATGTCTGATTTCTTTTGTTCTTACATTAAAACTTAATATTTGTAAAATTACTTATCTTTATTTTACAAATCTTAAGTTTTGATGTAGGAACAAAGGAAATCATACATCTTAAATGCTTATCTTTGTTTTATAAATCTTAAGTTTTAATGTAGGAACAAACGAAATCAGACATATCGAGCCAACCTGTTGAATCGGGTCTATGTATTGTGTTTATGAAAATCAGACATATGCCTTTCAAAAAAAAATTAAGATAAATATATCTTCGAAAGTTGGTAATTTTAATAAGGGAAAAGTGAATATGGGGCTGTTAAGCACCTAAGCCTTATATGTGAAACCATCAAAACTACGTAGTTTTGATTAAAAGTTTCCAAAAAACTGATTTTATTCCTTTCCTAGATTATGTATCAACTCCATTATTATCAGTTTGAGTAAACCTTCAATTCTTAATTCGTCATTGTTGATAAAAACAAATAATAATAAAGCCTCAGATTAATATGAGGAGAAGAGGAAGATAATTTAAAATATTTTAAAATGATGTGAGCGGCAACTGAAATTCCAAATCACAAATCTAATTTATGGTTTCTACTTTTTCATCTAAAAAGTAGCAGAAGACTAGACTATTAATTTTTCCTTTATTTTTTAATTTAAATGAAGGTTGCGTAAGCACATTTTTCTTATTTTCATCTCGCCAAACTAAGAATTAAAGGTTTTCAATTTAAGTGAGGTTGAAGTAAGAATTAGAGACTCTTAATTAGGTACTTTAATGGAGAGAAAACTTAATTAAGAAAGGAATAAAATCAGTATTTTGGAAACTTTTAATCAAAACTACGTAGTTTTGATAGTTTCACGTGTAAGCTTAGGTGCTTAACAGCCCCATATTCACTTTCCCCTTTTTATAAAAATTGCTAGTTTATATACTAGTAGTCTTGGGCCTCTTGGGTTTTGAATTATAATAATTAGTTTATATACAGTACTAATTATTATTTTTTCACAAGGGTCGGCCGACCCCCGTGCGATATGGGTAGCTCCGCCCCTGCACATGTATTTCAACTAAAGTAGTCAGCTAGGATGTCAACTAATAATATTACCATTTGTATAAATAATAAAGTTGTTCTTTATGGTGGGGGGCATCGAAACCCCTCCACAGTACAACGTCATCGCCACGTAAGAAACGGGGGGCTTCGAAGCCCTTCTCCATAACGTCTCCCTATGGTTTAAACCTCCTTTAACGACCCATTATATATGCGTATATATGTATGTGTGTATGAGAGATGGATAGAGAACAACAACCATCGTTGTGAAGCACCACCCCCCTTCCGCGCCCCCACCTTTTGCCCCATTCGGCGGTGTGCCATGCCTTTTCGCGCTCCAAGGCCGTTCATAGCGGAAAGTCTAACAAAGTTACAAATGTAACTTTAAATGTTGTATTAAATGAGGTTTTAGATATTTATGAATTATAAAATTTTATTTATCATTATTTATATATTATGAATCCATAAGTTATGCTATTTCGTATAACATTAAATTTATCTTTTTGTTGTATTTTTTTAACCATCTGTAACTTTTCTCCTAATGGTGGCTTTTGGGCGAGGACTAATGGGGCAGATTGATATACGAGCTTTCCTTTAAGAACGAGCCAATCTAGCTCCCTACGTGTCTGTATTTCGAGAATGAAGATAATCTGGTAAACTAGTGGTTCGTCAATAATACAAATAACTGTTAAGAAAACAAGTTGATTGTACCAACCAAACTTATCTCTTGCTTGAGGAATTTTGAGATTGGGCTCTCTGATAACTTGCATCCATATAAAGAATTACAGGCCCACTTATAATTCAAAACCCAAGAGGCCCAAGACTACTAGTATATAAACTAGCAATTTTTATAAAAGGGGGAAAGTGACTATGGGGCTGTTAAGCACCTAAGCTTACATGTGAAACCATCAAAACTACGTAGTTTTGATTAAAAGTTTCCAAAATACTGATTTTATTCTTTTCTTAATTAAGTTCTCTCCATTAAAGTACCTAATTAAGTCTCTAATTCTTAATTCAACCTCAATTAAATTGAAAACCTTTAATTCTTAGTTTGGCGAGACGAAAATAAGACAAATGTGCTTACGCAACCTTCATTTAAATTAAAAAATAAAGGAAAAATTAATAGTCTAGTCTTCTGCTACTTTTTAGATGAAAAAGTAGAAACCATAAATTAGATTTGTGATTTGGAATTTCAGTTGCCGCTCACATCATTTTAATATATTTTAAATTATCTTCCTCTTCTCCTCGTATTAATCTGAGGCTTTATTATTATTTGTTTTCATCAACAATGACGAATTAAGAATTGAAGGTTTACTCAAACTGATAATAATGGAGTTGATACATAATCTAGGAAAGGAATAAAATCAGTTTTTTGGAAACTTTTAATCAAAACTACGTAGTTTTGATGGTTTCACATGTAAGCTTAGGTGCTTAACAGCCCATATTCACTTTCCCCCTAATAAAATAGAAACTCCAACTATGTAAATTCTTTATTATACTGATCGAGTTAACCTAGGGACATAAATTCTTTTGGTTTTTTTATTATTTACATTTTATTTAATTTTATTAACATCTTTTCTATTTATTAGATTTATATGTATTTTTCATAACTTAGCTCCATACAAAAACCTTAAAACGGATATTGAGCGATGCCTAGAGTTAACAACTTAAAATCGGTCAAGTGGCTATATATCAAACAAAAAAATATAACTTTTATATACGTTAATCTAAGTAGGAATTATATTTTACATATTTTCTGTATGATACGACCCGACCGGAACGAATGAACTGGACCAAAAAGTTATATACCGATTTAACGGACCCGTACAGCCGAACTAGAAACGAAATTTTTTTATATATAAATGAGTATTGACCCAAAAAATTTCCGACCCCTGTGGGAATATTTCTGGATCCGCCACTGGACATGTGAAAGAATTGTATTGTTTTATAATATAGATAGGTAGGTAGATAACTTAATTGAGGTAATTACATACTATTAATAATATAATTTTAAGAAAGTTATAATTGGTTTAACTGAGGTAATTAATAAAAAATAAATAGTAATAAATGCATTAACTGTTATTTCATTTAACAAAAAAATTATTAAATTGAATAAATGGTAAGTAAAAAGTTAGTTAATTACGTGGAATATGTATAAATGAAAAATTGATTAGTTGACATCCCATGTGGATGACATATTTAAAGGTCATGTGAAAAACATGTTTTGCTTTAATAGATTAATTAGATTAGTTTGTTAGTATTTTTCCAATGTCAAGCATAATTTAAGCTTGGCTGACTATTTCCAATTTAGTATAATATTATTTTATTTATATACGTGTGTATATATATAATTATACTTTTATATTTATAACGAAGTATATATTGTTAGTAATTTTTATCGTAACTTCATACATGATAGCATTTACTATGTAATTTTATAATTTATAAAACATAAAAATGATTGTATTAGATAGATAATAAGCTCGTATAGATTTGCTTGATTGCTTAATTTAGACATGTAAAGCTCGGACAATCTCTTTTATGTTGTTACTTATTATTCTACTTTTGATGTTCTATGTTATATTAGAACTTGTTTATTTGAAAGTTTTATTGTGATGTGTTTTTGTAAACAACTAAAACTATAGTTTTCTAAAATAAAAGAGTGAAAAATAAACTCATCATAAAGTTTATTATGTAAAATTTATAGTTATTTTAACATCATGACATGTGTTGTCCATCAAGAAATAGAGTTTAGTTATGGTTAGTAAAATCATATAGTGTTTATATAACAACTGATATGATTGAGTACTCTTGAATCGTCTTTTATTAAAAAGCTTTCGTCTTTAATTGAAAAGCTTGTTATGGTGCTAATTGACTTCAATTCAAATTTAAAAACCCGTCTGACAAATGTTCCGATGAAAAATCAATTCTATTACAAGTCTTCATGTTGTGTTTAGTGTATCTTTAGAATATTTGTAGCGTTTACTATAAACTATTATGAGAGAACCAAAAGCCAATTTGAATTGTATATTGGTCAAAATCAAGTTCTTTAAAACTCGTCAAATTTAAAAGGTACTAGTAGAAACTATTTTATAGAATCAATTAAAATAACTTATAGATATTAAAATATAAACTAAATCCTTATTAAAGAGCATCTCTAACGTAATTATTATTTTACTTTATTTTGTTGTAGAATATAATAAGAGTAATAATAATAACTACACTATTTATAAAATGTAGCATAATTATTATTATTCTACTTGTATTTTCCTGTAGTGTACGAAATTGTCACCAGATGAATTTTTTTCACCTCACTCCATTTACACATTATTAAAAATGATTTGTATCTATTGCTGACATATAAAATGTAGCATTTACATATTCGTTCTATGAAATATTTATATACCAAAATATAATTCCAAATGCTTCTTCCTTTGGTGGTTATACAAACAGTGAAAATCAATCACGTGTAATCATGAATTGTGATTATTTTATAATGGACATGAACGATTATGCCACCCACGTTAATATATAGTGTGAATGAAGATATATCTTTATATGGGATTCTTAAAGAACTAGATTATTCCTCGTAATGACATTTCTACATGTGTGGTTTGATATTAAGGAAAGTCAATTATTTGTCTAATGTATGAATAAAATCCTTAATTTTTTAAGTTTTTGTTTGGAAATGATATAAAAGATGTGCAAGCATAAAAATGATTGAACATGTAAACACCATAGGGGGGCGTTTAGGCATTTTAAACGTTTCAAAAGCGAAATTCATAGTTTTTATGTGACGCATGTCATTTTACAAACAAGGTGACTTCACATAATACCTATGTTAAATTTTTTACTGGATAGATTTGAATTGCTTCATCACAATGCAAAATTGATATGGGTATAGAAAAGATTTAAGAATATGTGTAGATATGAATTTGTTGAGTTTCTATAGAATTTATAAACTTAGTTAACCATTTAACTAGTCACAATTAAGGCGGAAGCGTGATATTTACAAACTAAACATATGAACAACCTAGTTTATTCATTTCAAGATTACCAATAATCTATTTAGTAGAAACCCGAAGCAAGGATCAAATGATACGGAATAACTAAACTATCAAAGCATATAAACACTTACAATCTTAACCCTTTAAGAGTTTGGTGGATGGTTGAAGAAGATGATGATGTGAATGCTAGACTTTCAAAGGAAAACCCTCAAACGGAATATACCCCGAGCCTCCAACACGCACCGAGCTATGCTAGGGAGCTCGAACACGAAAAACCCGACACCCGAGCTCCTTCTTCTCTTTTGGCCGTGAGCTAGAGAGAAAGAAAGAAGGGAGTTGTGTCATGTTTTTGGTTACTTGAAAGTCATATGAATCTTGATCGTTCACATGCACACATAAGGGTAGGTTTTTATACAAGTCCACACTCCACCTTATGTCTTTGCATGTTAATCATTTTGACCAAGTTAGTGGGGTGTGGGGCCCACCCAAAACCGGCCCCAATATTATTATTATTATTTTTTTTTTTTTTTCTTTTTATTTTATATATTTTATACTTTATAAAAATATATAAACACCCCATCTTTTATAAACCATTTTATAAAAGAATACATAGTTAAATAATCATTCCAATAATAATTATTTGAATAAATAAATTAACCAATTAATTATTTAATACTTTCAAGTAATTATTCAGAAACCCGATTTTCTGAAAGTGTCGTGTTCTGTATTTGTCTTATAGATCTTATCTTAACAAATACATAATTGGTGTGTGTCTAACTCGTTATTGGGTATGACCCGACTTGGATCAAACATGACTAGCCACATTAACTTAATTATGTGTCTCGGGCATACGATATTCCAACAATCTCCCACTTGCACGAGACTCATAGGAAGTTAATGCTAATGGTGAATACCGCCTAACAACAGGTCACCACCCCTAGTGTGTTTGACTAAGTGCCATTCAATAACATCATCCCCTTCAAGTCCATACTTGATATGATATAGGTAAGTCTTATCATTACATCCCTTTGTTACTAGATGTCCTGTCAAATCGAAGAGACACAGAGTGATCATTCTCTCAATGATTTAACTTAACAGGCCTTAGACATCTAAACTCTCAACACATAAGAGGAACAAATCCCATCTTGACTGCATACATCCTTGTTGACATCTCGTATGATATCTGAGCTCTTTCTTTTACGTCATCGTGTTACCGAAAAACAAAGAAGAGAGTCAAGTTATCAGACTTGATGGAAAACCAGATCCAATATGCATCTCAGGTCAAAGGACACAATGATACTCGCCTTTACTCAAGGATTACTTATGATCAGTTGCACTAACTCCATGCAGTGATCCTTGAGAGCGGATCATGTCCAATATTTGTATCCCACAAATATCTATGAACCTTGGTGGCAAACCTATGCCTTATATTCATCACATGAATATCAACCAATCCGGGTTCATAATAGTCTTACCTTCATACTTGTTCCCACAAGCATGATCGACTACGGACGTTTAGAACAACATAAGTCATTCATGGATTAAACATGCAAATATAGAACATAACTCATTGAATAATTAAAACATAATTAATTTCATGAGATACCCATTACATTCGTTCTTATACAAACACTAAACACAGATTAAATCCACTCACTAGAATACCGAAGTCCTAATGCACAAACATGACCCTCATGTTTTGGCCTATCGAGGAGCTTCGTGAGTGGGTCCGCAATATTTTGATCGGTATGAACTTTGTGAATACATATCTTTCTTTTTTCAACTTCATCTCTTATGTAGTTGAATCTGCGCTCAATGTGCCTCGTTTTCTGATGAGCACGAGGTTCCTTGATCTGTGCAATAGCACCCTCATTGTCACAGAATATCTCTAGGGGCTCCTGAATGGAAGAGATAATCCCTAGATCCATGATGAACTTTTTCATCCATGCAGCTTCTTGGGCTGCCATTGAAGCGGCAATGTACTCAGATTCTGTAGTGGATAACGCGACAACATCCTGCTTCGAACTCTTCCAAGAGACAGCGCCTCCATTCAAAATGAAGACATATCCCGACTGTGACCGAGAATCATCTCGGTCAGTTTGGAAACTCGCATCCACGTAACCCTTTACGACGAGTTCCTCCTCACCAGACCCATATATTAAAAACATATCCTTAGTCCTTCTAAGGTATTTTAATATATTCTTGACAGCCATCCAATGACTGTCACCTGGGTTGTGCTGGTATCTACTCGTTATGCTTAAAGCATACGAGACGTCCGGTCTGGTGCACATCATTGCATACATAATAGATCCTATTGCCGAAGCATAAGGAACATGCTTCATCCTATCCTGCTCTTCCTTAGAGCTAGGACTTTGGGATGAGCTCAACACGGTTCCTCTAGGAATAGGTACCAAACCTTTCTTAGAGTTTTCCATCCTGAACCTTTTCAGGATTTTATCAATGTACGCACTTTGATTGAGTCCGATCAATTTCCTTTGTCTATCCCTATAGACCTTTATTCCCAAGATATATGTCGCTTCTCCAAGATCCTTAATTGAGAAACGACTACTTAACCACGCTTTAACGTTTTCCATACTTGGTATATCATTTCCAAATAAAAGTATATCATCGACATACAAAATAAGGAAAATGATTATACTCCCACTAGCCCATTTATACACACACGCCTCATCACCGTTTTGGACGAAACCAAACGCTTTGATTTCTTCATTAAAACGATGATTCCACATCCGTGATGCTTGTTTCAACCCGTAGATTGATTTCTTTAACTTACAAACTTTATCAGGATTAGATGGATCGACAAAACCTTCAGGCTGAACCATATGGACATCTTCCTCAAGATATCCATTTAGAAAAGCGGTCTTGACATCCATTTGCCATATCTCATAATCAAAATGAGCTGCAATGGCAAATAATATCCTGATCGACTTAAGCATCGCGACCGGCGAGAAGGTTTCATCATAATCAATCCCTTGAGTTTGCGTGAAACCTTTTGCTACAAGTCGTGCTTTGTAAGTATCTAAATTTCCATGCATATCAGTTTTCCTTTTGAAGACCCACTTACATCCAACCAGTTTGGAGTTAAGTGGACGATTAACCAATTCCCAAACTTGGTTATCGTGCATGGATTGCATCTCGGCGCTCATGGCTTCAAGCCATTTTTCACAATCAGGTTGTGACATAGCATCTTTGTAGGAGATCGGTTCATCCGAATCGACCAAGTAGCAATCATCCACAAGAAATCCATATTTCTTGGGAGGTCGACTAATCCTATTAGATCTGCGAGCAACGTGTGTATGATCAACCATTTGATCATCTTCAACATCCTCGTGTTGAAAGCTAGTATCGACCAATTGTGTATCATCCAGTGATTCTTGAACCTCTTCAAGTTCCACTCTCCTTTCACTAGGTCCTTCCATAAGGAACCTAGTTTCTAAGAAGTATCCTTTGCGTGAAACAAACACCTTTTGTTCACTAGGATCATAGAATATATATCCTATATCATCCTTTGGGTATCCTATGAAGACACACCTGATGGATCGAGCCTCAAGCTTATTTGGGGTGTCACGTTTAACATAAACTATGCATCCCCATACCCTTAAATATGAAAAGGATGGAACCTTTCCATGCCACACTTCATAGGGTATTCGATCCACCTTTTTGGTCGGGGCCATATTCAAAATACGAGCCGCTGTGAGTAGCGCATATCCCCAAAATGATGGCGGTAGTGAGCTTCGTGCCATCATTGATCGAACCATGTCCAACAGTGTTCGATTCCTCCTCTCGGATACTCCGTTATGTTGAGGAGTTCCAGGAGGAGTGAGCTGTGAAATAATTCCACAATCTCTAAGATGACTTTGAAAGGTATCACTTAGGTATTCGCCTCCTCTATCGGAGCGGAGTACCTTGATTGTTCGGTTGAGCTGATTTTGCACTTCATTTTGAAATTCTTTGAACATTTCAAAGGCTTCATGTTTGTGTTTCATTAGATAAACATACCCATATCGACTAAAATCGTCGGTAAAGGTAATGAAGTACCTTTCACTATTCCTACTAGTTGGCTTGAAAGGTCCGCATACATCCGTATGTATGATACCTAACAAATCCTTAGCCCTTTCATTTGTACCTTTGAAAGGCTCTTTGGTCATCTTGCCTTGAATACAAGATTCACACTCATCAAACGAACCTAACTCGTTTGTTTTCAAAAGACCTTTCTTTTGGAGAGTATTTATACGATTCTTGTTTATGTGTCCAAGGCGACAATGCCAAAAGTAGGAATCACTCAAAACCTTTTTGAGTCTTTTAGTAGAAGTTTGATATAATGAGCTATTTGAGGTATTATCATGAACCAATTCATAAATACCGTTGTTTGGTACAGCTTTAAAATAAAAGATACCATTAGATGACACATGCATTTCCGATCTTACAAATTTAAAGTCAAAGTTACATTGTCTAAGAAGGTGCACAGAAATAATGTTCCTAGTCAAACTAGGAGCATACAAAACATTTTTTAAAACAACTTCCAAACCACTTGGAAGTGATAAAGTGAAGTCTCCTCTAGCGACCACGTGTACTCTTGCACCGTTGCCCATGAAAAGATTCACTTCGCCCTTCTTTAAGTCTTCATTCTTTTTGAACCCCTGCAACCAATTGCAAATATGAGTTCCACATCCGGTATCCAATACCCATGTGTTAAAAGAAATAAGATTTAGCTCAACATTAATCATAAAGACATTACCCGAGGTATGCGCCGCATTCCTCTTGTCTTTTAGCTCTTTTAGGTAGACCGGGCAATTGCGTTTCCAGTGTCCGGTCTCCCCACAACCAAAACAAGGATCATCCTTATGACCCCTCGGTTCCATAACCTTTTGTTTCTTTGCCATAACCGGTGATTTGCCCTTACCCTTAAGATGCATAGGAGGACCCTTTCTTTTTGCTACCTTAGCCTTAAGATTGGGTTGAGATCGATTCTTGGATCTACCTTCATTGATCGCAAACACGGGTAAAACCCTTTTGCCCATGCTCGCCTCGGCTGTTTTAAGCATTGAGTGAAGTTCTCCAATGGTTTTGTCCCACCCGTTCATGTTATAATTTAACACGAAAGTGTCGAACCTTTTCGACAAAGAGTTAAGGATCAAATCCGTTGCTAGCTCTTTTGAGATGGGACAATTGAGCTTGGCGAGGCGATCAATGTAACTTTTCATCTTAAGTACATAAGTTGAAACTGGTTGATTATCATCCATTCTACATGCATGCAAGGCTCGAACCGTTTCGAACCTTTCCACTCTCGATTGCTTAAGGAACATTTCCTTAAGTTGAGTAATCATGTCGTACGCATTATGGTTTTCGAAATCCTTTTGGATTTCGGGAACCATAGTCGCCAACATGAGGCATGATACTTGAATGGAATCTTCCGTGAGTTTGACCCAATTCATGTATTCGACCTCAGTTCCCTCTTCCGGTTCTTCGGGGATAGGTGTTTCCAAAACATGATATAATTTTTCTTGTTTTAGAACAATCCTTAAATTTCGGAACCAATCCGAAAAGTTATTGTGGTTAAGACGGTCTTTAGCGAGAATAGATCGGAGAGATACGTTTTGGACGTTAGGGATTATGTTGTCGTCGACGTGTGCGGCCATCTGCAGAATTTTAATTAAGTTCATTTTAGTGTTTTACCTTTTAATTATTAATACCCTTTTTATATATGCAAATATAATTAATAATTAAAATCTAGAATCCAACGATAAACCCGACTCCGGTTAGGTGACCTTTTTCCCATTGTCGGTTTATCAAGGTAGTTATTCATAACAATTGCAAACCCTTTTGCAACTTCTAGAATTTATGGGACCGGTTCGAAATCATATTTCGTGTTGGCATGTTTATCCCATCAACACCTATTAGACCCCATGCTTGGGTGACCCTCTTCACATGGTTCTAATTTAAGTCGTCCTACTTGTATCAACTTGTAATATTAACATACAAACGGTTAGGTGACCTTTTTCCCATTTTATGCCAATATTACCTCAACATGTTAATTTACTCTATGCGGTTAGGTGACCTTTTTCCCACTAAGAGCTTATTAATATGTTAAGTGTTATACAAAAGGATGGTGTTTAACTTATTATCCTTAAATTTAAAAAAAAGGGATTTTTAGTTTTAATAATTCTAGTTGTAAAACTTTAAATCATGTTCTAACATGCATTTAGTAACATGATATTTTGAAACCATTTTCAAAATTCTAATTTATAATAAAGCCATTTTATTATGGGCGTGAGACGGCTAGTTAATAAATCCATTTTATTAAACTATGTGTCACGTAATTACCGATAATTATTAGAACCCGTTTTATGCTTTGTTAATTAATTCTATGTGACGAAGTTGATATCCTAATATCTAACAACCACACAATCAAACAATCAATTAATTAACAAGCATACACAATTATACTAGACACGAGCCACTAAGTTAGACCACACTTGTTAGCCGAAACAAGTGTGTATCTTAGGTCCGATCCTAAGGGACACATGACACATGGATGTTGTAGCTCCCACTCGATCCCGCATCCAAATGCTTCGAGCATCTTCTTCAACCCCGTTGTGATCCACTGGGCTTGAACTTGGGCCTTAGCTTCCATAAGCTTCCATTTGGGCTCAATTGGTGGGCTTAGGTCCTTTTGGGCTTGAATCCCTTAATGGGCTTGTGAGACCCATTATCACCATACCCGGCCCAATTAGGCCCAAACTTCCAATTTTGCAATCTTCTTTATATTACAAAACAAATGTCCTAATACATTTTTCTATAAAATAAAGATATTACAAATAACCTATTTATTACATACCCATATGAATAAATAATTACAAAATTACAAAATTGCCCCTAATTAATTATTACAAACCGAAACTTGAATAATTAACTACAATCACAACATCAACCACAAACAAACATCCACTTGGTCTACGGCTCGGTCTAGTATTAACAAACATAACCCGTTATGTTTTAGGAACCCGTTCCAAAACCCCTTGACTTTATTGGGCCTAGCCCAACCCAATTTGGGCTTGACCCAATAACATGATTATGGGCTTCGGCCCACATGTGCAAAACACATGGGCTTCGGCCCAATTAAAAAGCTCACGGGCTTCGGCCCATTTAACCAAAAATGGGCTTCGGCCCATATAGCTTTTTCCCTTTTATGTCCGGTTAGCCCAATAACCATATCCAAGTGGGCTTCGGCCCAAATTCACCCGAATTGGGCTTCGGCCCATTAACTCGGTTTTTTTTTTTTTTTTTTTTTTTTTTTGAACAAAGCCAAAAACAATAACAAGATTAAATACAAAAAAAATCATGCATGTTAATTTTTTGTATAAAATCTTTCAAGGGGAAAAATATAAAACCGAGAACCCGAAGCTTAGTTTCCCGTATCCCGGCTCTTGATGCCATTTGTTGAGTTTCTATAGAATTTATAAACTTAGTTAACCATTTAACTAGTCACAATTAAGGCGGAAGCGTGATATTTACAAACTAAACATATGAACAACCTAGTTTATTCATTTCAAGATTACCAATAATCTATTTAGTAGAAACCCGAAGCAAGGATCAAATGATACGGAATAACTAAACTATCAAAGCATATAAACACTTACAATCTTAACCCTTTAAGAGTTTGGTGGATGGTTGAAGAAGATGATGATGTGAATGCTAGACTTTCAAAGGAAAACCCTCAAACGGAATATACCCCGAGCCTCCAACACGCACCGAGCTATGCTAGGGAGCTCGAACACGAAAAACCCGACACCCGAGCTCCTTCTTCTCTTTTGGCCGTGAGCTAGAGAGAAAGAAAGAAGGGAGTTGTGTCATGTTTTTGGTTACTTGAAAGTCATATGAATCTTGATCGTTCACATGCACACATAAGGGTAGGTTTTTATACAAGTTCACACTCCACCTTATGTCTTTGCATGTTAATCATTTTGACCAAGTTAGTGGGGTGTGGGGCCCACCCAAAACCGGCCCCAATATTATTATTATTATTTTTTTTTTTTTTCTTTTTATTTTATATATTTTATACTTTATAAAAATATATAAACACCCCATCTTTTATAAACCATTTTATAAAAGAATACATAGTTAAATAATCATTCCAATAATAATTATTTGAATAAATAAATTAACCAATTAATTATTTAATACTTTCAAGTAATTATTCAGAAACCCGATTTTCTGAAAGTGTCGTGTTCTGTATTTGTCTTATAGATCTTATCTTAACAAATACATAATTGGTGTGTGTCTAACTCGTTATTGGGTATGACCCGACTTGGATCAAACATGACTAGCCACATTAACTTAATTATGTGTCTCGGGCATACGATATTCCAACAGAATTTTAGTCGGTAAATGTATATTTAGAACCTTCAATTGAAGATTTTGTTATGACTTGAGTTATCTGTCAATTTTATTTTTCCTAATATGGACAAATATTAGTAATACGATTTGACATGTTTTTTTTATGAAAACATGTTTTCCTATTTTTCTACTTTATATTTTGCTACAAAGTGATCAAAAGATTATCTCAAACTACAGTTTGATTTGGAATTGGATATATCCATACTCTCATGGCCTAGTAGCATATGAATAATCTTGTTGACTATTATTATTATTATTATTATTATTATTATTATTATTATCATTTGGGTAGATATTCATGTAATCTACTACATTGCTTGAGTTAATCCTTAACTTGTTCGATTAGTATCAGTACTAGCTAGTTGTGTCGAAAACGTTTTTGATTGTGTGTTAATATGATGTTAATGACCGTGCTCTAGTATGGTGTGGATCACATGTATCGTTGGATAAAAGGTTAGACTTACGCTTTATAGCATGTTTCGTTATACGCTTCAATCACCCGATAATTAAAGTCTAAGGATGTTTAAATATCAAAAACCTAATGCACTCAAATGTTACTTTTATTCAAGGGGGCAATTTCGAGATATTCCCTTATTCAAATAGGAAAATGCACTTTTAGACTATATCTGTCAACGTTAAGAATTCGATATCGATATGAATGGACAAAGTGGAGTTAAGTGGATATGGGCACATGGCATATCCACCAAATTTGTATCCGGTCCATTATCGTATCTAGTAACAACTAACAAGTCGATGACAATAATGACATGCTCAGACACTTTCCAAACCAACGTTTCTAGAATAAAATAAAATAAAATAAAAAACTTCGAAATAAAAGAACGATAAAGTAAGAGCTAAAAACACAATATCATAGACTCTAAATAATTTATTACGTGAGGATTTTAGAATAACAAATTTAAAAATGTAAAGATCTTAATAACTTATACATAATGCAAACAAACATGTAGAATCAACATGATCTGAAATCAACATCAATGATGCTTCTACATGTGATAAAAGTGTTAAAGTTGATGTGATAAAGGTGTTAAACTTGATGTGATTAATAATACCATGGATCTTCTAAGAAAGCACATTTGGAGTTATAAATAAAACACATAAACGTAAGTATAAATTCTTTTACTTCTTTAAAGTCGAGTCACCAAGAATTTTACACTTTAATGTTCATGATGCCTTCCGATTTTAGCTAGCATCTAATGTTCATCAATAGGAAATGGCAATGCTTGACAAGCGAATATGTGTTGATGCAGTGACAGAACTTGAACTTTTAAACATAAGCGGCTGAAAATATTAGAAATTAATGTTAGATTATTACACATAAAATAAAACAATATTTTTTTTTTACCAACTAAAGATCATAAATCCTAAAAACATAAAAGAGTTCTTTTAGTTGGTTTGATTTGGGCTATCAAAAATCATATTTAGCTACTTCTGAGCCAAAATATTATTGAAAATGCATAGGCTATATTTATCGAAAATATATGGGCTATATATTGAGGTTCAAACCTAAAAAACAGAGGGAGCCGGAAAGGCGGAAACCCTCCTCGGCCCTCGCCCCTTTAAAGTTCCGTCCACGTGTTGATGTCGAATCCTGGCATGGAATCTATGCCCATTACACAATTGGGCTCTTGTCACACACTTGAAGTTATTCCCGATGATGCATAAAACTAAAAAAAAAAATGTTATTGAAAAGACTTCAAACCTTTTGAAAAAGCATTACACTGAATATGTTTCATATTCAATAATAATGAGATGAATATTAATATTTATAAATAATAATAGTTCGGGTTCTGTGTTTTGGAAAGACGAAGACTCACATCCAACATACATATCTAACACACATTTGTTTATGTCAGAACTTGAATTCACTATCTTATTCAGGCTATCTTGATTCCGCTAGATCAAAGGCCAAGTATTTCTTCAACTTATAAATGTATAAATTATAGAGATTATATTCTCTAAGTAATCCAAAGAGGGGAACACGTTAGTACATGAGGTTAGAGAACATAGGCAATCACTAAATTGTTTAAAAAACTCAAAAATTTCTCAATTATAGTTTAATTATATTAAACTTAAGATTTTTGTTTGTCTTTCAAGCTTATAATCTTGACCCATATCGACCTTTTAGCGAGTCAATGTCAAGAAACTTGGAAGAGTGAATGCAACTCGTTTACGGCCTTAGTAAGTACTGGTTCGGTTTTTTCGTGTTACTTGTGGACTTGTGGTTCATACATTTATAGATATGACTATACAAAGTATAAACATAACACGTTTTAGTAACCACTATTTTTTTAATTGTTACACATCTATTCAGCTTGTAATATATGCATATTAAGCCATCAACTAGTTTGACTTTGTAATTGCTTTGATTAACTCATTATTATCCGAATATTTTATATATATTTTTAATATAGATTTTCCATCTTGAACATATTATAATTCATGCATAGGTCATAACCTTTCAACAAAGACAAAAGTTGCCGTATAGTCTATATGGAGTCTATTTTTCCTTTGAAAATTTGATGAAACTTGATAGTGATTTATATACCTTCTAGAAGGTGCATGGCATAAGGACATCATATGTGCATATATAATTAATAAAATGTTAACATCCAAAACATTGGTTTAGTCTTATATGATTGATAATATATTAGCATATATATAATTTATAAATAAAGGATTATATTAAAAACAAACAAAAATAATGCATAGTGGATGTTTATATTGATTTTGCAACTGTTATCCATGCCACCACTATTATTAAGATTAACCCCTGACCATCTTTATTAATCCTTCATTATCTGTAAATTTGTTCAAAACAAAGCTAGTAGGTTGAAAACATATGGAAAAGTTTGATGTAAAAAATTATAAAACAAAAATTTTATAGCGTGCCAACAGCCAAGTAGATATTAGTCGATTCATCTTATATTTACCTACTGGTCTTCAATAAAAGTTTGTATCCACTAACTTATCTATAGCGCCTGAAATGAAGCCGGGAACACCGTCTCGCACTACTAGAAAAATAGCTTTTAATGACGCGCATTGCATGTCATTAAAGGGGTAGATGACACGTATATCCGTGTCAAGGAAGGCCTGTCAAGAAAAGTTCATGACACGTATTCGTGTGTCATCTTTTTATGACACACTATGACACGTATTTGTGTGTCATCTTTTTATGACATGGATTGCTTGTCATGGTTTTAGGGTTTAAAAAAATATATTATTTATAGAATTACTAATTTCCCTATTAATGACAATTTTCATAACACAAAAAAATATTCATATGTAGACAAATATGCACTTCATACAATATTTAATAAAATACTAATATTTCATACATCATTCAAAGTTAACTAATATCAATACATAATTTTAACAAAAAAACCAACGGTGTCACAAAAGTCTACCAATCTTTACTAATTTTCTTTAATCCCGGTAGTCTTCACTTTCATACTTCTTTTGTTCTAATATGATCATTTGCCCGAATAAGAAATGCATACCTGAAAGCAATGAACTCCATTGAAAAAAAATGAGATAAGAATCTAAAGACTTAGACAAGAGAATTTAACAATCATATGCTCAATAATAAAGAACAATGAGGGGAATATTTTGTTTCTACAAATATCATAGCTGACACATGTTGATAATCAAATATGCAGTTGTCTTTGATTCGTGACAGAGTTCACGTAAGAGTATACGTAAAATACCAAAGGGGGTTATTCATATTCAAGCAAGTTTCAATAATACCATTGTGACTGTTATGATTCGTGACAGAGTAAACAAAGTGCACGAAAAAACATAAAATTTATATTACCTGCAATCGTGTTGAATACAATTGACCAGTCAACTGTTATAACAAGTATACAAGCATCCATGTCAAGCTGTTTCCAATTCCATGAGGCCTGTGTTTATTTCTTCAGCTATTAATGTTTATGGATGTTAGTGATTACCAATATAAGGTAAACCCAATATATATTAGAATGTCATTAATAACAAAAAAGAATATATTCACTAATTATATGACAAAAAATAAGTATATATATAAATAAGAATCAATTGATACAATGCCATAATATACAACCTTTTATAATGATGCTAAACCAAGTACCTGTGACAACTGAGCCCAGTCATCTGATGCAGGATAAAGAAGCTGTGGTATCAAAGATCATATATGACAAAGTATATGCAGAGTTTAGAGTCATCAAATCATACTTTATATTTTAAAAAAAAGTTCAATAAGAACCACCAGATCCGATATCAACTCTTACCACACATGATATCTTTTCGTTAATGCTACATTTCTTAGCTATTCTTTAGTGGACTAATTGTCAGGTCGCGCTTAGAATCGGATCTTAATCAATCATGTCATAACTCGCACAAAATTAATCGTGTTGACAAGAGAGTTAATGACGGGTTACTAAGTTTAGAAAGATGACCGTTTGTTAAAGGCGGAATCAATAACAAACATACTGTTGCAATGAATATTCAAAATACGAGGACACACGAAGGATTCACTCAAAAGATTTCCATTTATATAACGTTAATCATACAAAAGGATAATCGATTTAGGGTTTAGGAGGAATCCTAGGACAGCCGTCACACACACAATATTCTCTTAATTAATGTGTCGGTCTTATCCACTCGTATATTCTGTCTATTTCGTGTCTCCTTGGCGGCGTGCCCTAATTATTCTATTTATAGGCATGCCAACCTAAGACAGGCTGTCATTCCTTCTAGAAACCCTATCCGATAGTACATACTCAATTTACATATTCAAAAATATACTAAGTGTAAAACAAGTCTTCCGGGTAAGCTTTTCATTAAACTTTAGTCTCCGAGTACGCAGTGTACTCGGCCTTCCTTCAGACTTGGTAAACATAGAAGTGTACTCGGAATCAGTTTCCGGGTAGACTTTACTTAGAGAATATTTTACCAAGTAAAATATTCACCGAGTAGACTTCAATCTTCTTGGACTTATCAAACTTTGCTCGACAAATCCTCACGAGCAACCTTGTTCTTCTATGATCCTGTTCGGCTCTTTGTTAGTTGAATAACTTATTTGATAAGGCGTACTCGGGAGTACATACCTTACTCTAGCAGAACCTTACTCGATATAACTTAGAGATATTCCATCAACTCATCAAGTATACTCGGACCATAATTATTAAATAATACCTTGCCCGGTCTTCCAATTACTTGGCTTCTTGGACTTGGTTGACCATACTTTACTCGGAAGAGTAAAATACTTGGTCTTGAAGAACAACCCTGCTTGACAAAGTGAACCTTACTCGGATATGCCAAATAGATGAACCTTACTCGGAAATCACCAAAAATCATACATTGCTCGGATATCCACTTAAGAAGATTCTTTGAAGTAAACCGTGCCCGGAAGGCAAAATCTCGTACTCGGCTAAGTAAAAGCTTACTCGAAGGTCCAAGGTGTACCCGGATTCAATACTTAGCAGTTTCTGAGGAGGTTGAGAAGATTCCAATCTTCAATATTCTTCAATCAGGTCAAATCTTCTCATTTGGGTCAAACTTTTGACCCAACAATCTCCCCCTAAATTGGAACACCTCAGCTGACCCAAAACATTCTATGGTTACTTACACTTAGCAAAATACACATCAAATTTCATAATTGAATTACATAAGTAAAAATTACATAATTAAAGATTTGTCCGAAGACATTACAAAGCAAAGCCTATTCTATCTCATTTGTCTTTTCCTTTCATTGTAGGCTGCTTGTCTTCTCAGCTGGATCACAGATGCTGCCCTTTCTCTGAATATATTGAGCACTTGGTAGTGAATGTGTCCTTCTTGTATCACCAAGTCTCTTATATCAGCAAGATCATCATTATGTAGGCATGTCAGATCTGCATCCTTCTTAATTGTTGCCAAGGCCTTCCCATCTGAATTCCTCAGCACATAGTGGCCAGTGTCTTCTCTGTATTCAACTTCTGTAATGACACCATTTTTCTGCACTGTGTAATTCGGCCTTCTCATCCTTCTTCCCAAGCTTATACAAGTCTCCATGTTGGACAGAGGATTTTGATCTCGGACTCTCATCTGGAAGTTCAGCTCAGCCCTGTCCATTTTCTTCAGTTTTTCTGACCTCCCTGACTTGTGAAGTTGGATCAGTCTCCAACTTCTCTTTTCTTTTAAAAATTTGAAGCCATCAGCCGCCTGTTCTTGCAGATACTTAGATAAGTCATTCATTTGTCTTCCTGCTGATCTGTCTCTGTCCCTGAAATCATATAAGTGAAGTGACTCCATTCTTCTTAGTTGTTCTTCTTTGTATTCTCTGAAATCACTTCTTACAACAATCTCCCTTAACTGCCTACTTTCCATTATGACTTTCAAAGAATCAGTAACTGAGTCATAGTAAAGCTCTCTTGGTAAATCCACATCAGACTGTGGTCCATATGATCTTTGTTGTGCAGAGCTACTTGACTCACCTCTTCCACCATGACCTCTTCCTCTAGGGAATCTCTGATGAAATGGAGGTCTAATAGGAATGGACTTTCTTGGCTTTTCAAGACCCAAATTAAAGAATTTTTTGTATGTGGCCTCCACCATTTCAGTTGGTAAATTCTCAAGCTCTCTCACATTCACCCCATGCTTGTGAAGCTCATTTAACATCTTTGCCATCCCCACTGTATTTGCTGATCTTGCTGGTACAAACCTGCCATCTGCATAATACCTAGGGTTTTCACCCTCCTTTAAGGCCTTTTCCCATTCTGCCTTCTGGATATAAAATAAGTCTTTCAGATCAACCTTTTCCAGGGCATTGAAATCAGCTTCAGTCATGCCTCTTTGATGTATCATTATGTTCCTGAGGATGTTTATCATTTCCTCATTTTCCCATGGCAAGAACTTCTCTTCATCAGACTCAGGCTCAGGCTGTTCTGGCTGAGGGATATGAGTTTCAGCAATTTTCTCTAGTTCCTTCTCTTTCTCCCTCACAGTCCTGATTCTTCTTCTTTTCACAGGTGGCTCATCATCAGTTTCTTTCATAATTGAGCTCTCAGTATAGACCCTTTTCATCTCTTTCTGTTTCAATTTGGAATATTGGTCAAATACTGCCTCTTTGCTTAAGTTTCTCACAACTTCAGGCTTTATCCCTTTCTCAATCAGATAACCACACATTCCATCATACTTTTTCTTTAATTCTTCCAGCTCAACCCTGTCATCCTTTTTAACAAATTTTTCTGACACTATCTCTTTCTCACTTTTGTACAGATCTTCAATTTGATCAATAGTGTATCTTTCTAAAGCAGCTTCTGGATACCCTCTAACCTTCAAAAAGATTTTATAGTGCTCAGTGTTTTTCTTTCTTTTCTCAACCTTCTTTAGGACTTCCTCTGCATTTATTTCAATTATGCCCCTTTGAATATAAGTCATTTCAGCTTGAGGGGTCTCAGCAGTAGAGCTTGTGTCAACTTTCTTACCTCCTTGATCAGGGTGATCATCACCCTTTCCGTCAGACTCCTCAGAGTCATCCTCCCCATCATCTGATAGATCATTCATGGCATCTATCTTTGGTTCATCAGAGGCAGGATGCTTTGGTTCAGCAACATCAACATCATGAACCTCAACCTCAGGGACATCAACATCAGGAACCCCTGGTAATTTTTCTCCCGGTTTCAGTGTTTTCAAGGGGATTACCCTGATTGGTTCATCAACAGTCTGTTCAGCAGATTTCTTTCTTCTTTGATAGGTCTTTTCATATCTTCTTTCTCCCCAATTACTAGCAGGGTTCTTTTTCATGTCTTCTTTTACTTGATCAACCCATTTTTTAGCAGCTTCAGATGCAATTGACTCCCCAATATCTTCAGGTATAATCATGTCAGTGTGAAGATTGGTTGATGGTTCAGCAGTCTGCTCTTGTTGCTCTTGAAACTTGTTAACCACCTTTCTTAAAGAGTCATCAACCTCTTGAGTTTTGTTCATATTCACCAGTATTTCAATAACCTCTTGATCTGCCACATCTTGAAATATTTCTTTTGCTACATTGGCTTCATTGATCAACAGGTCCTGTTGTGCCAACTCTTCTTCAGTCAAGGAATGGGCAATTGCTTCCCTTTCCATTGACTCTTTAATCAGTCTTTCTCTCTCAGCAAGAGCAGCAGCAGCAGCAGTATCAACAAAGGATACATCTTTCTCAACGTATACAGCAGGCTCATCCTCTGTTGCTATCATTTTACCCTTTTCTTTTCTTCTCATCACCTGTTCTTCATCCTCTTGTTCATCACTTTCAAACTCATCAATCTCTTTGAATAAGTCTTCCAATTCAGAGTCATGCTCTACCCTCTTGGAACTAGCTTCTTGATCATCAATTGGCTCAGTGTATTCTAGTTCCTCAGTAGCAGCATTCACATTCACATTCTCAACAGTCAGTTCTTCATCAATAATCTCAGTCAACTCTTCTGTCAGCACATTCTCAACATCATCATTCACATTCATTACAGATTCATCACTTTCATCATATTCATTCATGATCCTCATCAAACCATCAATATTTTCAGCACTTTCAGCATCAGTCTCTTGATCCATATTCTCCCCCTGTTTTGGGGCAGCTGAGGTCTTCTCAACCTCCTGCACCAGGGTCTGAATCATCAGTTCAGCCTCAGCTAGCTTTTTCAACAATATTTCATTTTCATTTGTCAGCTCTTCATTCTTTCTACACAACTCAGTATTTTCATCCCTAACCTCCTCAACTCTCCTCTTTAGCTCATCATTCTCCAACATTAGTTCAATATTTATTTGAAGTGTGTTTTCTTGTTGGCTTGAGGGTGGGGTTGTAGGTAATGGTTCATAAGTGGGTTGTTCAGTGATGGATGGGGATTGTGTGTGTTGTGTGGAGGTTTCTGGTTGGTCTAGGTTGAAAGATTGAGGTGGTGTTTGATGTGGTGAGGTATGTGGAGGTGATTGTGGTAGTGTAGGGATATGTTGTTCAAGTTCTTCATGTTGCTCCCCCTGTTCTGGTGCCATAATTTCCATCTCCAAACCATCTCCCCCATCATTGCCATCATCATCTGAGTCTCTTTCAGAACTCTCCTCATCACTCCCTTCTTCCTCCTCTGAGCTCAGCTCAGGTACAGGCATAACAGCCAAATCATGGTTTAATAACCATGGCAGAATTTCCAGTGGAACACTTGCATCAAAATTGTTTGAAACACCAGGATTCTTTATTCTCTTGTATGCATCGGGATCTTGCAGTTTATGGGTGGTTCCAATTGTTGGTAAATCATGTAGAGTGCTATTGAATATGATCTGCAGAAACCTTGGGTACTGTAAAAATCTTTTGCTTTCTGGTTTCTTCAAATTCCCCACCAGCCCATCAAAAATCATCTTGGAAAAATTAAATGGCAGATCAAAAATTGTACCAACAGTGGCATTTGATAGATCAAGGCTCATCAGAGTCCATGATCCCTTTCTCGGAGCAAATCCATGAATAATGTGGTGAATCAGAAATCTGTACAGCATCGGAAATAAACCCTTCTGAAACTGTCCCTCATGGACATTTCCTTGATACCCCATTGTTTCTCTGAAAATCTTCAACAGATGCTTTGTATCGAAGCTGATGTGATTGTGATCATCGTCATTCAGTCTTAAACACCTTCTTATCATCCTTTCAGTAATCTGAATCTCTTGTCTGGCCACGGTCGCCTCGATTCGTCTTTCATTACCGTCTTCAACAAGCTCTGCTGATCTTCAGAAATCCAAAGAGTGATTTATGTAGATAATCGGGCATTCAGTTAGTGCAAAGCTAATGTTTGACCGTGCCATCCATAGGATCATCCGAGCCATCGGTTCATTCTCTGGTGTTACTTGAAGTAGTGCGCACATATTGTGGTTTGGCTCAAACACATACTTCGGCTCGTTGTCTGCCATATCTGTAAAACATAAGCAAACATATTCAAAGTGAAATTAGACATAAAGTTTAAAACTTTAGACAATTTCAAGTTATAAAAATGAAGAAGAAAGATAAACATCTTCAATCGACAAATTAATAACCTAAACACATAAACAGAGTGTTAGTACTCGAATACATAATCAAGTCACAATCACAATCTAATCGTGATCGGAAAACATAAAATTTCATGCTTACCGAGTCGGAAATAAGTGGCTGACAAAAATTAGGGCTTGGATTAATCTTGAATTCGATAAGTCGGTTAATTTTCTTAGTAAGAGAGATTTGCAGTGGAAGGAGAGAGATAGAGGGAAATAATGTAGAAGAAATTTGCCTAAGTCCCTCTTTTATACATTTTGAAAGTGGGTTTTAAATGCTTTTTGTCTTCTTGTGAATTACTAGCTGTCAACCAGTAACATTATCCACTTGATATATTAAAAACATTTAATCTCATTTAAAATCATAAGACCTTACTCGAAAAATTAATTAATCCAAAGTCTACTCGATCTTCTTCCACTAACAGCTTTACTCGGTCAAACTTTACTCGAAAAGATTTTCATTTTGAATATAAAGTTTGCCCGAATACTTCTCTTTTCCAACCTTGCTCGATCAAGTAAATTAATTTAAAGTTAAGATATAATGAAGAAAGCTTACCCGAAATACTTGATTTCTTGAGAAATAAATCGCAAGACAAATAATCAAATATAGTTATCAAATAAACATTCTTGCTAAGAATCAATTAAGATCCTCCCAAAAATTTCTCAAATTCAAATTCAAACTTATCTAGCATGAACCCTAAAATCACAGTCACTAACATAGTAAAACAACGTATTCATTCAAGTATGAGTCTAAACAATTTCATCATACTAACTCACATATTCAATCAATGCATTCATTCAAGTATGATTGTATGAAGATTGTGCTCGGACATTCTTTCAAATGTAAAGTGTGCTCGGACAACAATCTTATGCAAAGTATACCCGAATAACTTTCATATAATACAAAGTGTGCTCGAAACCAAATTCTAGCAGACAGTGTACTCGGAAAGTTGGGTTTTGAAAATTACCAAGTATATTAAAGGAACACAAGTGTACCCGAAATATAAAGTGTGCTCGGAAAACAAAGTTCGCCCGAAAACACTTGTAATTTCAAAGAAATCATAAACACATATATCACAGAGCATGCTCGGAATGAAATTAACTACATAAACATTTAAGTGTGCTATAGTCTAAAGTTTCATGAAGCTTGCTCGAAAATCCTAAGTTAGTACAAAGCTTGCTAGGATAAACACATTCAATTATCAGGTATGCCCTTGTTCGAGGGAACTTATCATATTAAACCATACCCGAAAAGTGACAAACTTAAACAGTAACATCTAAGCGTGCCCGGAAAGATTAACAAGTCTTTCCTAACAACATATTCACTCAAAGCTTACTCGGTGAACTTACTCAAGTTCACAAAGTTTGCTTGAAAAAAACACAATCAGCATGTAACATGCATAGCTTACTCGAAGCTAACATATAACATGCATAGCTTACTCGAAACAAGAATTTCTTGTTAACAGTTAGCTATTTCAACACGTAATCATCTCAAGACTTCAAGCTTGCTCGGAAAGTGAGTGCAATAGTGCAAACATTTCAAAGCATGCCCAAAAATCATAATGTTAGTCAAAAATGACTAAGCTTACTCGGAAAGGTTGAAAGTTGTCAAACCTTACCCGAAACAACATATTCACACATAATCAACTGTTTTGTACTCGGAAAGGTTATAATTCAATAACCTTACCCGAAAATACATATTCAAACAGTTTGTGCTCGAGAAGGTTGGAAATCATCCAACCTTACTCGAACTTACATATTCAGACATAATCAACTGTTTTGTACTCGGAAAGGTTATAATTCAATAAACTTACCCGAAAATACATATTCAAACAGTTTGTGCTCGAGAGGATTAGAAATCATCAAACCTTACTCGAACTTACATATTCAGCCTATTTTAGGCAAAATTCAACACTTTTTGATTTAAACCACTTTTCAAAGACATTTCTAAGTTATGTATCATTTCAGAATATAGTTTAAGAGCAAATGGTGCATTAAGAGATCAAATTTCAGTTATACTTCATTTCAAAACAATTTCTTTTATAAACTGAAAAGATCTCAGGAATGGGATCATATTGACTAAGTAGCTATTTCATTACTTCACTCTCAGCATTATTATGACAACTTAGATAGGTTAACAGCAGGTATAAACTTAGCATGATTTTCATCTCTTTGGTGATATGATTAAGATTCAATTTGAGCATAATGCAATAATGGTCAACACTGTGCTATGATGCCTCATATCTCTTCTCAAAGCTTATTTGGCTTTCCCCAGATCACCCCAATTTGACTCCAACCTCCTGTATTTGGTCAAAAATAGTTTCTTATGACAGAACTTATTGTATTTTTGGACTTTTTATATTCAAACATGTATAGAGGTTGAACGTTTGACTTACAGTTAACAACATGCCTTTCATTTAAGATGAGACAGATTTTGTCAACATCTTTGTAGTTCTTGTTGTAACCCTCTTGTTTGATAAAATATTTAAAACATTTATCAACTTTTGGTTGATTTATTCATTCTTCCCCTTGTTTTTGATATTTTCTCAAATTTTCTTAAAGCATGTTCTTTGTCATATAAAAAATGTTTCATTTTGGTTGACCAAATAACAACAGGCTTGTGTATGACTGGGTAATAACTTTTCTGCCATATCATTTAGAGAGATCTATCTTGAGACATGCAAAACAACTATGCCTCTCCACATAAAGATCAGCATTTTCATTATGTTTATATCACCTTAGATTTTACATCATCATGGGAAAGCAACCATACATGTTTATGACTATACTAAGGCTTTTTTAGCCTATTAATTCCATATGATCAGCTAAGTAGTCAATGTACTATCATTTCCCAAATATACAGTTTAATATTCAAGCTCAACTGAGGCAGTTCTCTTTTCTTGTAAGACATAGTCCTTAGATTCTGAGAAGTCTCTTACAACAGTTACAGCTTCAACTTTAGCTCCAGTCTAGGTTTCCATGTGAAACCTTGTGGTTCATATCCATGTTTCAACAAGAACTTTTCATCACCAGTGAGTACAGCTTGTTTCTTTCTTTGATATACAGCTTTTATTTTTGAATTCTCACTGCCTGATGATTCTTGTGACTCATCAGACTTGACTGAATGAGTATTCTTGGTGAATTTCAATTACTAGTTTTCCCTTATCACCTGCTTTTGCTTCTGAGGTGATTTACTTCTTTTCACATTTTCAGTCATATGCATCTTCTTCTTTGTCTCACCCTTCACTTCAACTCTTATCTCTTTTCTATTCACATTTCCCTTTCCCAAATACATTGCATACTTCTCTTTGTACAAAACAAAGTCTTGACCAAACTTTGTTCCATTTGGGACATGGAAAGGCTGAAACTTGAGTCTCTCATTACATGAATCAGTATGGTGTCCATATTCATCACACTTTCTACACCACACCTTTCTTTTGAACATCTCATGTTTTTGTGGTTTCCTGAATCTTTCACTTGGTTTGGGCTCTCTTACACCAATTGTCTTTCTGTTTTTCAGATTGTCATAATCAATTGAGAATGGTACAAACTCAGCCATTCTGATGTCATTTCTTTCCACATTCCCTTTAATAAAGACAACCTTTTTCAAGTTTAGTGGTTGATCATCTTCATTCTCTCTATATCTTGACTTCTTTCTTTCATATTCCTCAACAGTCTCTACCTCTCCCACATCAAAGTCTTCAACACTTGAAAAGATAGGATAAATAGGAGTAAAATATTCTATATCCATTTCTTTCTTATTTACCTTCCTTTTCTTATTCTTTTCTAACTTCTCCAAAAACTTTTTGCTTGGAGGTCTGACAGCATTGTAACTCACATTCTTCTTTTCACCAATGTCAAACGAAACATGTTCTCTCTTAAATTGCTCATTCATTCTTTTCATTTTATGTGTAACTGGAGGATGCTTTGGAAGTTGATCAACAGATTCAGGCTTTTTATATTTTCTTCCTTTTTCAGCAGCTTGAATTTCTTTTTCAGTGATTTGATCACTCAAATCACTTAGATCATCTTGATCTAATTCATCTGAATCAAAGTCATCTTCAGAGACTTGAACTCCAATTGACTTTTCCTCTTTCATTTCTTTCTTCATAACAAATTCACCATCTTCACTCACCTCAACATTTTTGTACAAATCTGCAACATCTTCTTTGTCTTGAAACACATCTTTGAATTGTTGTAGATAATCACTTCTCTTTTCTTTGTCAACTTTAGGCATAAAGTTGTTGTTGAATGGTGGTGGAACAGCCTTGTACTTTTCATCTTCTTTTACTTTATTCAGAATTCCACAAATGTTTCCAGTTGAAACTAAGTTCTTTAGGAATTCATTTTCAGTTTGCAGCTTTGTATTCAGCACCTTTTCATCAATCACCATCTTCTTCAACCCACTAATTTCTGTTGTGAATCTTGTCTGAGCTCTATAGCTATTCATACAATCCTCTTCCAAACTTTTCATTCTTTCCTCACTAACAATCTCACTTGCCTCATAAGCATTGATAATGCTTTGCTTCTTAAAACACTCACTTTCCAACTTACCAATCTTTTCTTTTAATTCATTGATAAGTTTAGGTAGATCAGCATTAGGATCAGAATGTACCTTAGATGAAGATGCAGAGTCTATGGCCATGAATGCCACATTAGCTCTTCTGATATCATCTGCTATATCTTCCTCATGGTTACTCCAGTCAAAGCTTCCCTCATGCTGAGTAGTTACTGCCACATTGCCTTGATTTCTTGGTTGATTTTGGTTTGCTGGAATGTTTTGAGTTGCAGGGATTTGAACAGCTTGATTCTGATTGTTGTTCATTATATATACTTGATTCTGATTCATTCCCTGATGGTTGTTCATCTGAGGCTGATAGTGGTTATTAAAATTGGAATTGAAGTTGTTGTTTGGATGGAAGTTGCTGTTGTTGGGATTGAATCCTTGGTTATTGTTGAAGTTCTGCTGGTTGTTGTTTCTATGCACATTCTGCTGGTATTGTTGTTGGTTTCTAGGCTGTTGGAACCGATTGACTTGAAAGTTCCTTGGCAAATTGCACTCTCTAGCAAAGTGTCCAGGCTGTTGACAGTTGTAGCAGATAGCCTTGGACTTATCAAATCCTATTCTCTCATTTGGACCAGAAACTAGTGATCTACCAGTTCTGTTGTACAGTCTCTTGCTTCTTAATGCCAACATTGCAGCTTACCATTTGAGATCCATGTCTTCAAGGTCATCAGCATCTATTTGTTCCAAATCATCCTGCACTACACTTGTGTGAATCATGTTTTTGGCCACAAATGCATTGTAGGACTCAGTGAACATAGACATTAGGGCTTGTGCCTCACTCCCTTGAACATGCCCTGCACCAGCACTTTGAGCATTTCCATTTCCCACAGAAACTGAATCATCATCAATCAATTGAACATTAAATCTCTGTTGACCACTTTGATTGCTTGAACCATCTCCAATGAAAGACCTAGCAGTCTCATTGTTGTGATCACTTGGTTCTTCAATGATGGGAATTTGTTGTTGATTCTTTGTTGTAAGATTCCCCATTGGAGCAATTAAAGCATTTGACACATTGAAACTTGGTTTATCTTCCTTGATCATTTCATTCTCAATCATTTCAAGTTCAGCAGCTTGAAGAAAACATACTACATCATCCAATTTCAATTCATTGAAATTTTGCTTTTGAAGGATGAATTTGCAAGCAGTATACCATTCTTTTGGCATTGAGTTGAGCAACTTTGTATTTAAATCAAAGTCAGTCATTACATAGTCAGTTGTTCTCAACTCATTCACAATACTCAGAAAACGTTCTAGTATTGACTTCAACCTTTCACCATCTCTATACTTGAATCTTTCTAACTGTTGCTTCAGTCTTTGCTTCTTAATGTTCTTCAATTCAGTGTTCCCTTCATACATCTCAAGGATTGCATTATACATTGCCTTAGCAGTTTGATGATGTGCAACCTTTGTGAGGATTTCCCAAGACAGACCAAGTTTGAGCATAGCCAATGCCCTGTCATCAACCTTTCTCATTCTCTCTCTAACAGCAGCAATAGCGTTTGCATTAGCACCTTCTTCAACCACAGCTTGTGGTCCATTCTTGATAGAATTCCACATATCCACATCATTATAACAAACGGCAGCCTCAAAAAGCACTTTCCACTTGGTAAAGTTCTCCTGACCATACAATCTAGGTATCTTATTAGTAGACACCTCCTGTTCCTCATATCCAGACATTTTCTTAAAACAAAAGTTAAGCTTTTATCGAAAATAAAGTAAAATAATCAGATCTGAGAATAAATTCTTAGATCTGAGGTGTCTGATATTCAACAATAAAAATCAAAGCTTTAAGTGAAATAAGGAAAAGAAAACACCTAAAACTTGTAGATCTGGAAGAAAAATGAAGAGCAGAGCCTCTGACGTCACAAATCAATCGAACAGTGCTCTGCATACGTCATTCTTCTTCAAAACTTAATCAGCAACAATCTTTCTAAAAATAGCAGCAACAAGCTATGATACCACTTGTCAGGTCGCGCTTAGAATCGGATCTTAATCAATCATGTCATAACTCACACAAAATTAATCGTGTTGACAAGAGAGTTAATGACGGGTTACTAAGTTTAGAAAGATGACCGTTTGTTAAAGGCGGAATCAATAACAAACATACGGTTGCAATGAATATTCAGTGTCCGATGGTATAATAATGTTTTCTACCGAATCCCTTCAAATTCCAAAAACTTAGGAAATATTCCGGGTGAATTTGTACTAAGAAGACGAGCTAGTAGTTTATTTCTTATGTGTTAAAATCTAGTTCACACCTACGATATTAATTTTTAATCCGTCTACACCAACAATATTTTATGTGATTCCGTCAACTCCGACATGATTGTCCAATGAATATTACTTACATTGTTTTTCATATATATGTGTTTCATCTTCATCTTCCTCCTTCATACCACCCTAAACCTAAAATGAACAATCCGGCTCATACCACCCTAAACCTTCAACCAGGGACCTATATCCATAACCTCCACTTGATCTCCCCTCTTAAACTTCATGGTTTAGATTCAATAACAAGTGTTAGAGTTGATTGTGAAAGATATGTGAATTATTGAGGAAGATGATACTATACATATAATATAAAATAGGGATTAATTCATAAAATAGTAACCAACTTTGAAAGCTGTTCCAATCAGATCATTGGCAAAAAACTTTTGTTCGGATCAAGTCATTGAACTTTTATTTTTGTTTCAATCTTAGATTTTTTACCTGTTTAGTAAGTAATCTAGGATTTTTTTTTATTTTTCAATGTTTTTACTTTGCATAGTAACTTTTAAACTTTTAAAGGTTGCGAAAATTAGTAAAAATGTGAAATATAATTTTAAAATTTATAAAATTTACAAAAAAAGTTCGGAAAATTGCAATCAATTGAAAAAAATGCAAAAATGTTCAAAAATTTTTTTTGAATAGTTGCAATAAATTACAATCCTTTTAGTTATATTGTCAGGTAGAGGTGGCAAATGGGTTGGTTGGGCCGAAACGGGTCATGGGTCGGAACGAGTTAGGGCTGAAACGGGTTAGGGTCGAAACGGGTCACTTAAAAAAGAGTTGTTTTCGTTCGGGTTGGAACGGGTTAAAGTCAACAGGTTCGGGTTAGAACTGGTCAAGGTTGGAACGGGTCAAAACGGGTTTTGGGTTAGTTTTTTATTTGGACCAACGAATTTTCAACACGTTACAGCTTGTTTTAACAGCAAAAGCTCGTTTAAGCGATTTTTCAGTTCGTTTCAGCACCTAACAACTCATTTAAGCGATTTTTCAGTTCGTTTCAACACCTAACAACTCGTTTAAGCGATTTTTTCAGTTCGTTTCAGCACTTAAAAGCTCATTTAAGCGATTTTTCAGTTTGTTTCAACACCTAACAACTCGTTTAAGCGATTTTTTCAGTTCGTTTCAGTACTTAACAGCTGGTTTAAGCGATTTTTAATTTGTTTCATCACATGACAGCTCGTTTAAGCGATTTTTTCAGTTCGTTTCAGTACTTAACAGCTCGTTTAAGCGATTTTCAATTTGTTTCATCACCTGACAGCTCATTTAAGCGATTTTTCAGTTCGTTTCAGCACCTAAAAGCTCGTTTAAGCGATTTTTCAGTTCGTTTCAGCACCTAACAGCTCATTTAAGCGATTTTTCAGTTCGTTTCAGCACTTAACAACTTGTTTCAACACGTTTTGACCAAAATGAGTTGTTTTGGTTCAGGTCAGAACGGGTTCAGGTCGGAATGAGTCCAGGTCAGAAAGGTCAAAACGGGTTTCGGGTCGGGTTTCGGGTTAGGGTCAACAGGTTTGAATTTCTTTCCATAAAATGATCATACGCACATTTGCTACTGGTTTTCAACTCTTCCATATGCATACGAACCGACCCGAAACCCGTTTTAACCTCTCTGACCTGGACCCATTCCGACCCAGACCCGTTCTGACCCAAACTTGTTGACCATAATTCGTTCCGACCCGAACCAAAACAACCCATTTTGGTCAAAACGTGCTGAAACAAGCTGTTAAGTGTTGAAACGAACTAAAAATCGCTTAAATGAGTTGTCAGGTGCTGAAACGAACTGAAAAATCGCTTAAACGAGCTGTTAGATGCTTAAACGAGATGTTAGATGCTGAAACGATCTGAAAAATCGCTTAAACGAGTTGTTAGGTGATGAATCGAACTGAAAATCGCTTAAATGAGTTGTTAGGTGCTGAAATGAACTGAAAAATTGCTTAAACGACCCATTAGGTGCTGAAACGAACTGAAAAATTGCTTAAACGAGTTGTTAGGTGATGAAACTAACTGAAAAATCGCTTAAACGAGCTTTTAAGTGCTGAAACAAACTGAAAAATCGCTTAAACGAGCTGTTAGGTGCTGAAATGAACTGAAAAATCGCTTAAACGAGCTGTTATGTGCTGAAACGAACTGAAGAATTGCTTAAACGAGCTGTTAGGTGCTGAAACGAACTGAAAAATTGGCTTAAACTAGCTTTTATTGTTAAAACGAGCTGTAACGTGTTGAAAATTCGTTGGTCCAAATTAAAAACTGACCCGAAACCCGCGTTGACCCTTTCCGACCTTGACCAGTTCTAACCCGAACCTGTTGACTCTAACCCGTTCCGACCTGAACCAAAACAACCCTTTTTTTAAGTGACACGTTTCGTCCCTAACCCGTTTCAAGCCTAATCTGTCCCGACTCATGACCCGTTTCAACCCAACCCAACCCATTTGCCACCTTAACAATATAACTAAAAGGATTGTAATTTATTGCAATTTTCTAAAGAAAAATTTGAACATTTTTTTTTCAATTTTTACAATTTATTGCAATTTTCCGAATTTGTTTTGCAAATTTTTGAAATTTTAATATTATATTTCGCATTTTTACTAATTTTCGCAACCTTTAAAAGTTATTATGGAAAGTAAAACATTGAAAAATTAAAAAAAAAAAAAAACTAGATTACCTGCTATCCAGGTAAAATATCTATGATTGGAACAAAAATGAAAGTTCAATGACCTGATTTGAACAAAAGTTTTTATCAGTAACCTGATTGAAACAGCTTTCAAAGTAGGTTACCATTCTATGAAGTAATCCCCAAATAAAATATGGACGGACACGTAAGAATTAACTAAATTATCGTCTCCTTAGTACAAATTTAACAAATTTGTGTCTTGAAAGACAAAGTTAAAAGTCAATGGCCGGTCAATTTTGATATTGTTATAAATTATAAAATTAAAATAAAAAAGTTAAAACAAAATAGAAAATTTCTGTGGAAAACAGTGTTTAGTATAGCAGCATATAAATTGTCAGAAATGTGTAATGATTTAGGATGAGTTAGATTCATAGATAAATGCAAATAATTTTTACTTAAGAAATGCTTATGTGCATGTATAAAAGTTCGAATCTCATAATCCACATATAAATATTTTTATAAACGCAATACATAGACTCGATCCAACAAGTTCGCCCGATATGTCTATACTTAGGCCCGATCCAACAAGTTGCCCCGATATGTCTGATTTCTTTTGTTCTTACATTAAAACTTAATATTTGTAAAATTACTTATCTTTATTTTACAAATCTTAAGTTTTGATGTAGGAACAAAGGAAATCATACATCTTAAATGCTTATCTTTGTTTTATAAATCTTAAGTTTTAATGTAGGAACAAACGAAATCAGACATATCGAGCCAACCTGTTGAATCGGGTCTATGTATTGTGTTTATGAAAATCAGACACATACCTTTCAAAAAAAAAATTAAGATAAATATATCTTCGAAAGTTGGTAATTTTAATAAGGGAAAAGTGAATATGGGGCTGTTAAGCACCTAAGCCTTATATGTGAAACCATCAAAACTACGTAGTTTTGATTAAAAGTTTCCAAAAAACTGATTTTATTCCTTTCCTAGATTATGTATCAACTCCATTATTATCAGTTTGAGTAAACCTTCAATTCTTAATTCGTCATTGTTGATGAAAACAAATAATAATAAAGCCTCAGATTAATATGAGGAGAAGAGGAAGATAACTTAAAATATATTAAAATGATGTGAGTGGCAACTGAAATTCCAAATCACAAATCTAATTTATTGTTTCTACTTTTTCATCTAAAAAGTAGCAGAAGACTAGACTATTAATTTTTCCTTTATTTTTTAATTTAAATGAAGGTTGCGTAAGCACATTTTTCTTATTTTCATCTCACCAAACTAAGAATTAAAGGTTTTCAATTTAAGTGAGGTTGAGGTAAGAATTAGAGACTCTTAATTAGGTACTTTAATGGAGAGAAAACTTAATTAAGAAAGGAATAAAATCAGTATTTTGGAAACTTTTAATCAAAACTACGTAGTTTTGATAGTTTCACGTGTAAGCTTTAGGTGCTTAACAGCCCCATATTCACTTTCCCCTTTTTATAAAAATTGCTAGTTTATATACTAGTAGTCTTGGGCCTCTTGGGTTTTGAATTATAATAATTAGTTTATATACACTACTAATTATTATTTTTTCACAAGGGTCGGCCGACCCCCGTGCGATATGGGTAGCTCCGCCCCTGCACATGTATTTCAACTAAAGTAGTCAGCTAGGATGTCAACTAATAATATTACCATTTGTATAAATAATAAAGTTGTTCTTTATGGTGGGGGGCATCGAAACCCCTCCACAGTACAACGTCATCGCCACGTAAGAAACGGGGGGCTTCGAAGCCCTTCTCCATAACGTCTCCCTATGGTTTAAACCTCCTTTAACGACCCATTATATATGCGTATATATGTATGTGTGTATGAGAGATGGATAGAGAACAACAACCATCGTTGTGAAGCACCACCCCCCTTCCGCGCCCCCACCTTTTGCCCCTTTCGGCGGTGTGCCATGCCTTTTCGCGCTCCAAGGCCGTTCATAGCGGAAAGTCTAACAAAGTTACAAATGTAACTTTAAATGTTGTATTAAATGAGGTTTTAGATATTTATGAATTATAAAATTTTATTTATCATTATTTATATATTATGAATCCATAAGTTATGCTATTTCGTATAACATTAAATTTATCTTTTTGTTGTATTTTTTTAACCATCTGTAACTTTTCTCCTAATGGTGGCTTTTGGGCGAGGACTAATGGGGCAGATTGATATACGAGCTTTCCTTTAAGAACGAGCCAATTTAGCTCCCTACATGTCTGTATTTCGAGAATGAAGATAATCTTGTAAACTAGTGGTTCGTCAATAATACAAATAACTGTTAAGAAAACAAGTTGATTGTACCAACCAAACTTATCTCTTGCTTGAGGAATTTTGAGATTGGGCTCTCTGATAACTTGCATCCATATAAAGAATTACAGGCCCACTTATAATTCAAAACCCAAGAGGCCCAAGACTACTAGTATATAAACTAGCAATTTTTATAAAAGGGGGAAAGTGACTATGGGGCTGTTAAGCACCTAAGCTTACATGTGAAACCATCAAAACTACGTAGTTTTGATTAAAAGTTTCCAAAATACTGATTTTATTCTTTTCTTAATTAAGTTTTCTCTCCATTAAAGTACCTAATTAAGTCTCTAATTCTTAATTCAACCTCAATTAAATTGAAAACCTTTAATTCTTAGTTTGGCGAGATGAAAATAAGAAAAATGTGCTTACGCAACCTTCATTTAAATTAAAAAATAAAGGAAAAATTAATAGTCTAGTCTTCTGCTACTTTTTAGATGAAAAAGTAGAAACCATAAATTAGATTTGTGATATGGAATTTCAGTTGCCGCTCACATCATTTTAATATATTTTAAATTATCTTCCTCTTCTCCTCGTATTAATCTGAGGCTTTATTATTATTTGTTTTCATCAACAATGACGAATTAAGAATTGAAGGTTTACTCAAACTGATAATAATGGAGTTGATACATAATCTAGGAAAGGAATAAAATCAGTTTTTTGGAAACTTTTAATCAAAACTACGTAGTTTTGATGGTTTCACATGTAAGCTTAGGTGCTTAACAGCCCATATTCACTTTCCCCCTAATAAAATAGAAACTCCAACTATGTAAATTCTTTATTATACTAATCGAGTTAACCTTGGGACATAAATTCTTTTGGTTTTTTTATTATTTACATTTTATTTAATTTTATTAACATCTTTTCTATTTATTAGATTTATATGTATTTTTCATAACTTAGCTCCATACAAAAACCTTAAAACGGATATTGAGCGATGCCTAGAGTTAACAACTTAAAACCGGTCAAGTGGCTATATATCAAACAAAAAAATATAACTTTTATATACGTTAATCTAAGTAGGAATTATATTTTACATATTTTCTGTATGATACGACCCGACCGGAACGAATGAACTGGACCAAAAAGTTATATACCGATTTAACTGACCCGTACAGCCGAACTAGAAACGAAATTTTTTTATATATAAATGAGTATTGACCCAAAAAATTTCCGACCCCTGTGGGAATATTTCTGGATCCGCCACTGGACATGTGAAAGAATTGTATTGTTTTATAATATAGATAGGTAGGTAGATAACTTAATTGAGGTAATTACATACTATTAATAATATAATTTTAAGAAAGTTATAATTGGTTTAACTGAGGTAATTAATAAAAAATAAATAGTAATAAATGCATTAACTGTTATTTCATTTAACAAAAAAATTATTAAATTGAATAAATGGTAAGTAAAAAGTTAGTTAATTACGTGGAATATGTATAAATGAAAAATTGATTAGTTGACATCCCATGTGGATGACATATTTAAAGGTCATGTGAAAAACATGTTTTGCTTTAATAGATTAATTAGATTAGTTTGTTAGTATTTTTCCAATGTCAAGCATAATTTAAGCTTGGCTGACTATTTCCAATTTAGTATAATATTATTTTATTTATATACGTGTGTATATATATAATTATACTTTTATATTTATAACGAAGTATATATTGTTAGTAATTTTTATCGTAACTTCATACATGATAGCATTTACTATGTAATTTTATAATTTATAAAACATAAAAATGATTGTATTAGATAGATAATAAGCTCGTATAGATTTGCTTGATTGCTTAATTTAGACATGTAAAGCTCGGACAATCTCTTTTATGTTGTTACTTATTATTCTACTTTTGATGTTCTATGTTATATTAGAACTTGTTTATTTGAAAGTTTTATTGTGATGTGTTTTTGTAAACAACTAAAACTATAGTTTTCTAAAATAAAAGAGTGAAAAATAAACTCATCATAAAGTTTATTATGTAAAATTTATAGTTATTTTAACATCATGACATGTGTTGTCCATCAAGAAATAGAGTTTAGTTATGGTTAGTAAAATCATATAGTGTTTATGTAACAACTGATATGATTGAGTACTCTTGAATCGTCTTTTATTAAAAAGCTTTCGTCTTTAATTGAAAAGCTTGTTATGGTGCTAATTGACTTCAATTCAAATTTAAAAACCCGTCTGACAAATGTTCCGATGAAAAATCAATTCTATTACAAGTCTTCATGTTGTGTTTAGTGTATCTCTAGAATATTTGTAGCGTTTACTATAAACTATTATGAGAGAACCAAAAGCCAATTTGAATTGTATATTGGTCAAAATCAAGTTCTTTAAAACTCGTCAAATTTAAAAGGTACTAGTAGAAACTATTTTATAGAATCAATTAAAATAACTTATAGATATTAAAATATAAACTAAATCCTTATTAAAGAGCATCTCTAACGTAATTATTATTTTACTTTATTTTGTTGTAGAATATAATAAGAGTAATAATAATAACTACACTATTTATAAAATGTAGCATAATTATTATTATTCTACTTGTATTTTCCTGTAGTGTACGAAATTGTCACCAGATGAATTTTTTTCACCTCACTCCATTTACACATTATTAAAAATGATTTGTATCTATTGCTGACATATAAAATGTAGCATTTACATATTCGTTCTATGAAATATTTATATACCAAAATATAATTCCAAATGCTTCTTCCTTTGGTGGTTATACAAACAGTGAAAATCAATCACGTGTAATCATGAATTGTGATTATTTTATAATGGACATGAACGATTATGCCACCCACGTTAATATATAGTGTGAATGAAGATATATCTTTATATGGGATTCTTAAAGAACTAGATTATTCCTCGTAATGACATTTCTACATGTGTGGTTTGATATTAAGGAAAGTCAATTATTTGTCTAATGTATGAATAAAATCCTTAATTTTTTAAGTTTTTGTTTGGAAATGATATAAAAGATGTGCAAGCATAAAAATGATTGAACATGTAAACACCATAGGGGGGCGTTTAGGCATTTTAAACGTTTCAAAAGCGAAATTCATAGTTTTTATGTGACGCATGTCATTTTACAAACAAGGTGACTTCACATAATACCTATGTTAAATTTTTTACTGGATAGATTTGAATTGCTTCATCACAATGCAAAATTGATATGGGTATAGAAAAGATTTAAGAATATGTGTAGATATGAATTTTAGTCGGTAAATGTATATTTAGAACCTTCAATTGAAGATTTTGTTATGACTTGAGTTATCTGTCAATTTTATTTTTCCTAATATGGACAAATATTAGTAATACGATTTGACATGTTTTTTTTATGAAAACATGTTTTCCTATTTTTCTACTTTATATTTTGCTACAAAGTGATCAAAAGATTATCTCAAACTACAGTTTGATTTGGAATTGGATATATCCATACTCTCATGGCCTAGTAGCATATGAATAATCTTATTATTATTATTATTATTATTATTATTATTATTATTATTATTATTATTATTATTATTATCATTTGGGTAGATATTCATGTAATCTACTACATTGCTTGAGTTAATCCTTAACTTGTTCGATTACTATTAGTACTAGCTAGTTGTGTCGAAAACGTTTTTGATTGTGTGTTAATATGATGTTAATGACCGTGCTCTAGTATGGTGTGGATCACACGTATCGTTGGATAAAAGGTTAGACTTACGCTTTATAGCATGTTTCGTTATACGCTTCAATCACCCGATAATTAAAGTCTAAGGATGTTTAAATATCAAAAACCTAATGCACTCAAATGTTACTTTTATTCAAGGGGGGCAATTTCGAGATATTCCCTTATTCAAATAGGAAAATGCACTTTTAGACTATATTTGTCAACGTTAAGAATTCGATATCGATATGAATGGACAAAGTGGAGTTAAGTGGATATGGGCATATGGCATATCCACCAAATTTGTATCCGGTCCATTATCGTATCTAGTAACAACTAACAAGTGTTGGGTTTCTATGGATAATTTATACTTAGTTAACCATTTAACTAGTCACAATTAAGGCGGAAGCGTGATATTTACAAACTAAACATATGTATCCATATGTTTATATATGTATATATTACTAGTTTATATAAGATATGTTCATGAACAACCTAGTTTATTCATGTCATAAGATTACCAATAATCTACTTATTAGAAACCCGAAGCAAGGATCAAATGATACGGAAAAACTAAACTATCAAAACTATAAACACTTACATTCTTAACCTTTTAAGAGTGTAGTTGATGTTGAAGAAGATGATGATGTTGATGCTAGACTTTCAAAGGGAAAATCCTCAAACGGAATATACCCCGAGCCTCCAACACACACCGAGCTAAGTTAGGGAGCTTGAACACGAAAAACCGAGACCCGAGCCTCTTCTTTTGATCTTGGCCGAAAAACAAGAACAAAGAAAAGGAAAGAGTTGTGTGTGTTATTTTTTACTTGAAAGTTTTTTTGATATCTATAAAATCTTCCAATCAATATCATATATTGTGTTAGGTTTTAAGTCAAGTAATAAACACTCAACCTTCACCAAATCCATGACAAAACTTGACCAAAACCTTGGGGTGTGGGGCCCACCCAAAACCGGCCCCAAAATATTTTTTTTTTATTTTATTTATTTTATACATTATAAAATATATAAACACCCCATCTTTCATAAACCATTTTATAAAAGAACACATAGTTAAATAATCATTCCAATAATAATTATTTGAATAAATAAATTAACCAATTAATTTATTTAACACTTTCAAGTAGGTATTCAGAAACCCGATTTTCTGAATGTATCGTGTTCTGTATTTGTCTCATAGATCTTATCTTAACAAATACATTATTGGTGTGTGTCTAACTCGTTATTGGGTATGACCCGACTTGGATCAAACACAACTAGCCACATTAACCTAATTATGTGTCTCGGGCATACGGTATTCCAACAATCTCCCACTTGCACGTGACTCATAAGAAGTTAATGCTAATGGTGAATACCGCCTAACAACAGGTCACCACCCCTAGTGTGTTTGACTAAGTGCCATTCAATAACATCATCCCCTTCAAGTCCATACTTGATATGATATATGTAAGTCTTATCATTATATCCCTTTGTTACCAGATGTCCTGTCAAATCGAAGAGACACAGAGTGATCATTCTCTCAATGATTTAACTTAACAGGCCTTAGACATCTAAACTCTCAACACATAAGAGGAACAAATTCCATCTTGACTGCATACATCCTCGTTGACATCTCATATGATATCTGAGCTCTTTCTTACACGTCATCGTGTTACCGAAATAACAAAGAAGAGAGTCAAGATATCAGACTTGATGAAAAACCAGATCCAATATGCATCTCAGGTCAAAGGACACAATGATACTCGCCTTTACTCAAGGATTACTTATGATCAGTTGCACTAACTCCATGCAGTGATCCTTGAGAGCGGATCATGTCCAACATTTGTATCCCACAAATATCTATGAACCTTGGTGGCAAACCTATGCCCTATATTCATCACATGAATATCAACCAATCCGGGTTCATAATAGTCTTACCTTCATACTTGTTCCCACAAGTATGATCGACTACGGACGTTTAGAACAACATAAGTTATTCATGGATTAAACATGCAAATATAGAACATAACTTATCGAATAATTAAAACATAATTAATTTTCATGAGATACCCATTACATTCATTCTTATACAAACACTAAATACAGATTAAATCCACTCACTAGAATACCGAAGTCCTAATGCACAAACATGACCCTCATGCTTTGGCCTATCGAGGAGCTTCGTGAGTGGGTCCGCAATATTTCGATCGGTATGAACTTTATGAATACATATCTTTCCCTTTTCAACTTCATCCCTTATGTAGTTGAATCTGCGCTCAATGTGCCTCGTTTTCTGATGAGCACGAGGCTCCTTGATCTGTGCAATAGCACCCTCATTGTCACAGAATATCTCTAGGGGCTCCTGAATGGTAGAGATAATCCCTAGATCCATGATGAACTTTTTCATCCATGCAGCCTCTTGGGCTGCCATTGAAGCGGCGATGTACTCAGATTCTGTAGTGGATAACGCGACAACATCCTGCTTCGAACTCTTCCAAGAGACAGCGCCTCCATTCAAAATGAAGACATATCCCGACTGTGGCCGAGAATCATCTCGGTCAGTTTGGAAACTCGCATCCACGTAACCCTTCACGACGAGTTCCTCCTCACCAGACCCATATATTAAAAACATATCCTTAGTCCTTCTAAGGTATTTTAATATATTCTTGACAGCCATCCAATGACTGTCACCTGGGTTGTGCTGGTATCTACTCGTTATGCTTAAAGCATACGAGACGTCCGGTCTAGTGCACATCATTGCATACATAATAGATCCTATTGCCGAAGCATAAGGAACATGCTTCATCCTATCCTGCTCTTCCTTAGAGCTAGGACTTTGGGATGAGCTTAACACGGTTCCTCTAGGAATAGGTACCAAACCTTTCTTAGAGTTTTCCATCCTGAACCTTTTCAGGATTTTATCAATGTATGCACTTTGATTGAGTCCGATCAATTTCCTTTGTCTATCCCTATAGACCTTTATTCCCAAGATATATGTCGCTTCTCCAAGATCCTTAATTGAGAAATGACTACTTAACCACGCTTTAACGTTTTCCATACTTGGTATATCATTTCCAAATAAAAGTATATCATCGACATACAAAATAAGGAACATGACTATACTCCCACTAGCCCATTTATACACACACGCCTCATCACCGTTTTGGACGAAACCAAACGCTTTAATTTCTTCATTAAAACGATGATTCCACATCCGTGATGCTTGTTTCAACCCGTAGATTGATTTCCTTAACTTACATACTTTGTCAGGATTAGATGGATCGACAAAACCTTCAGGCTGAACCATATGGACATCTTCCTCAAGATATCCATTAAGAAAAGCGGTCTTGACATCCATCTGCCATATCTCATAATCAAAATGAGCTGCAATGGCAAATAATATCCTGATCGACTTAAGCATCGTGACCGGCGAGAAGGTTTCATCATAATCAATCCCTTGAGTTTGTGTGAAACCTTTTGCTACAAGTCGTGCTTTGTAAGTATCTAGATTTCCATGCATATCGGTCTTCTTTTTGAAGACCCACTTACATCCAACCAGTTTGGAGTTAAGTGGACGATCAACCAATTCCCAAACTTGGTTATCGTGCATGGATTGCATCTCGGCGCTCATGGCTTCAAGCCACTTGTCACAATCAGGTTGTGACATAGCATCTTTGTAGGAGATCGGTTCATCCGAATCGACCAAGTAGCAATCATCCAGGAGAAATCCATATTTCTTGGGAGGTCGACTAATCCTACTAGATCTGCGAGCAACATGTGTATGATCAACTATTTGATCACCTTCAACATCCTCGTGTTGAAAACTAGTATCGACCAACTGTGTATCAACCAGTGATTCTTGAACCTCTTCAAGTTCCACTCTCTTTTCACTAGGTCCTTCCATAAGGAACTTAGTTTCTAAGAAGTATCCTTTGCGTGAAACAAACACCTTTTGTTCACTAGGATCATAGAATATATATCCTATATCATCCTTTGGGTATCCTATGAAGATACACCTGATGGATCGAGCCTCAAGCTTATTTGGGGTGTCACGTTTAACATAAACTATGCATCCCCATACCCTTAAATATGAAAAGGATGGAACCTTTCCATGCCACACTTCATAGGGTATTCGATCCACCTTTTTGGTCGGGGCCATATTCAAAATACGAGCCGCTGTAAGTAGCGCATATCCCCAAAATGATGGTGGTAGTGAGCTTCGTGCCATCATTGATCGAACCATGTCCAACAGTGTTCGATTCCTCCTCTCGGATACTCCGTTATGTTGAGGAGTACCAGGAGGAGTGAGCTGTGAAATAATTCCACAATCTCTAAGATGACTTTGAAAAGCATCACTTAGGTATTCGCCTCCTCTATCGGAGCGGAGTACCTTGATTGTTCGGTCGAGCTGATTTTGTACTTCATTTTGAAATTCCTTGAACATTTCAAAGGCTTCATGTTTGTGTTTCATTAGATACACATACCCATATCGACTAAAATCGTCGGTAAAGGTGATGAAGTACCTTTCACTATTCCTACTAGTGGGCTTGAGAGGTCCGCATACATCCGTATGTATGATACCTAACAAGTCCTTAGCCCTTTCATTTGTACCTTTAAAAGGTTCTTTGGTCATCTTGCCTTGAATACAAGATTCACACTCATCAAACGAACCTAACTCATTTGTTTTCAAAAGACCATTCTTTTGGAGAGTATTTACACGATTCTTGTTTATGTGTCCAAGACGACAATGCCAAATGTAGGAATCACTCAAATCCTTTTTGAGTCTTTTAGTGGAAGTTTGATATAATGAGCTATTTGAGGTATTGTCATGAACCAATTCATAAATACCGTTGTTTGGTACAGCTTTAAAATAAAAGATACCATTAGATGATACATGCATTTCTGATTTTACAAATTTAAAGTCAAAGTTACATTGTCTAAGAAGGTGCACGGAAATAATGTTCCTAGTCAAACTAGGAGCATACAAAACATTTCTCAAAACAACTTCCAAACCACTTGGAAGCGATAAAGTGAAGTCTCCTCTAGTGACCACGTGCACCCTTGCACCGTTGCCCATGAAAAGACTCACTTCGCCCTTCTTTAAGTCTTCATTCCTTTTGAACCCCTGCAACCAATTGCAAATATGAGTTCCACATTCGGTATCCAATACCCATGTGTTAGAAGAAATAAGATTTAGCTCAATATTAATCATAAAGACATTACCCGAGGCATGCCCCGCATTCCTCTTGTCTCTTAGCTCCTTTAGGTAGACCGGGCAATTGCGTTTCCAATGTCCGGTCTCACCACAACCAAAACAAGGATCATCCTTATGACCCCTCGGTTCCACAACCTTTTGTTTCTTTGCCATAACCGGTGATTTGCCCTTACCCTTAAGATGCACAGGAGGACCCTTTCTTTTTGCTACCTTAGCCTTAGGATTGGGTTGAGATCGATTCTTGGATCTACCTTCATTGATCGCAAACACGGGTAAAACCCTTTTACCCATGCTCGCCTCGGCTGTTTTAAGCATTGAGTGAAGTTCTCCAATGTTTTTGTCCCACCCGTTCATGTTATAATTTAACACGAAAGTGTCGAACCTTTTCGACAAAGAGTTAAGGATCAAATCCGTTGCTAACTCTTTTGAGATGGGACAATTGAGCTTGGCGAGGCGATCAATGTAACTTTTCATCTTAAGCACATAAGTTGAAACTGGTTGATTATCATCCATTCTACATGCATGCAAGGCTCGAACCGTTTCGAACCTTTCAACTCTTGATTGCTTAAGGAACATTTCCTTAAGTTGAGTAATCATGTCGTACGCATTATGGTTTTCGAAATCCTTTTGGATTTCGGGAACCATAGTCGCCAACATGAGGCATGACACTTGAATGGAATCTTCCGTGTGTTGGACCCAATTCATATATTCGACCTCACTTCCCTCTTCCGGTTCATTGGGGATAGGTGTTTCCAAAACATGATATAATTTTTCTTGTTTTAGAACAATCCTTAAATTTCGGAACCAATCCGAAAAGTTATTGTGGTTAAGACGGTCTTTAGCGAGAATAGATCGGAGAGATACATTTTGGACGTTAGGGATTATGTTGTCGTCGACGTGTGCGGCCATCTGCAGAATTTTAATTAAGTTCATTTTAGTGTTTTACCTTTTTAATTATTAATACCCTTTTATATATACCAAATATAATTAATAATTAAAATCTAGAATCCAACGATAAACCCGACTCCGGTTAGGTGACCTTTTTCCCATTGTCGGTTTATCAAGGTAGTTATTCATAACAATTGCAAACCCTTTTGCAACTTCTAGAGTTTATGGGACCGGTTCGAAATCATATTTCGTGTCAGCATGTTTATCCCATCAACACCTATTAGACCCCATGCTTGGGTGACCCTCTTCACATGGTTCTAATTTAAGTCGTCCTACTTGTATCAACTTGTAATATTAACATACAAACGGTTAGGTGACCTTTTTCCCATTTATATGCCAAAATTAACTCAACATATTAATTTACTCTACGCGGTTAGGTGACCTTTTTCCCACTAAGAGCTTACTAATATGTTAACCGTTATACAAAAGGATGGTGTTTAACTTGTTATCCTTAATTTTAAAAGGGATTTTTAGTTTTAATAATTCTAGTTGTAAAACTTTAAATCATGTTCTAACATACATTTAGTAACATGATTATTTTGAAACCATTTTCAAAATTCTAATTTATAATAAAACCATTTTATTATGGGCGTGAGACGGCTAGTTAATAAATCCATTTTATTAAACTACGTGTCACGTAATTACCGATAATTATTAGAACCCGTTTTATGCTTTGTTAATTAATTCTATGTGACGAAGTTGATATCCTAATATCTAGCAACCACATAATCAAACAATCATTAACAAGCATACACAATTATACTAGACACGAGCCACTAAGTTAGACCACACTTGTTAGCCGAAACAAGTGTGTGTCTTAGGTCCGATCCTAAGAGACACATGACACATGGATGTTGTAGCTCCCACTCGATCCCGCATCCAAATGCTTCGAGCATCTTCTTCAACCCCGTTGTGATCCATTGGGCTTGAACTTGGGCCTTAGCTTCCATAAGCTTCCATTTGGGCTCAATGGGTGGGCTTAGGTCCTTTTGGGCTTGAATCCCCTTAATGGGCTTGTGAGACCCATTATCACCATACCCGGTCCAATAAGGCCCAAACTTCCAATTTTGCAATCTTCTTTAAATTTACAAAACAAATGTCCTAATACATTTTTTCTATAAAATAAAGATATTACAAATAAACTATTTATTACATACCCATATGAATAAATAATTACAAAACTGCCCCTAATTAATTATTACAAACCGAAACTTTGAATAATTAATAACAATCACAACAAACATCCATTTGGTCTACGGCTCGGTCTAGTTTTAACAAACATAACCCGTTATGTCTTAGGAACCCGTTCCAAAAACCCTCGACCTTATCGGGCCTAGCCCAACCCATTTGGGCTTGACCCAATAACTTAATTATGGGCTTCGGCCCACATGTCAAAACACATGGGCTTCGGCCCAATGAAAGGTCTTATGGGCTTCGGCCCATTCATCCAAAATGGGCTTCGGCCCATTTCACTCGGTTTTATTTTTTTTTTATTTTTTTTTTTGAACAAAGCCAAAAAATATAACTAGATTAAATACAAAAAAAAAATTATGCATGTTAATTTTTTTTGTATAAAATCTTTCAAGGGAAAAATATAAAACCGAAAACCCGAAGCCTAGTTTCCCGTATCCCGGCTCTTGATGCCATTTGTTGGGTTTCTATGGATAATTTATACTTAGTTAACCATTTAACTAGTCACAATTAAGGCGGAAGCGTGATATTTACAAACTAAACATATGTATCCATGTGTTTATATATGTATATATTACAAGTTTATATAAGATATGTTCATGAACAACCTAGTTTATTCATGTCATAAGATTACCAATAATCTACTTATTAGAAACCCGAAGCAAGGATCAAATGATACGGAAAAACTAAACTATCAAAACTATAAACACTTACATTCTTAACCTTTTAAGAGTGTAGTTGATGTCGAAGAAGATGATGATGTTGATGCTAGACTTTCAAAGGGAAAATCCTCAAACGGAATATACCCCGAGCCTCCAACACACACCGAGCTAAGTTAGGGAGCTTGAACACGAAAAACCGAGACCCGAGCCTCTTCTTTTGATCTTGGCCGAAAAACAAGAACAAAGAAAAGGAAAAAGTTGTGTGTGTTATTTTTTACTTGAAAGTTTTTTTGATATCTATAAAATCTTCCAATCAATATCATATATTGTGTTAGGTTTTAAGTCAAGTAATAAACACTCAACCTTCACCAAATCCATGACAAAACTTGACCAAAACCTTGGGGTGTGGGGCCCACCCAAAACCGGCCCCAAAATATATATATATATTTTTTTTATTTTATTTATTTTATACATTATAAAATATATAAACACCCCATCTTTCATAAACCATTTTATAAAAGAACACATAGTTAAATAATCATTCCAATAATAATTATTTGAATAAATAAATTAACCAATTAATTTATTTAACACTTTCAAGTAGGTATTCAGAAACCCGATTTTCTGAATGTATCGTGTTCTGTATTTGTCTCATAGATCTTATCTTAACAAATACATTATTGGTGTGTGTCTAACTCGTTATTGGGTATGACCCGACTTGGATCAAACACAACTAGCCACATTAACCTAATTATGTGTCTCGGGCATACGGTATTCCAACAACAAGTCGATGACAATAATGACATGCTCAGACACTTTCCAAACCAACGTTTCTAAAATAAAATAAAATAAAATAAAAAACTTCGAAATAAAAGAACGATAAAGTAAGAGCTAAAAACACAATATCATAGACTCTAAATAATTTATTACGTGAGGATTTTAGAATAACAAATTTAAAAATGTAAAGATCTTAATAACTTATACATAATGCAAACAAACATGTAGAATCAACATGATCTGAAATCAACATCAATGATGCTTCTACATGTGATAAAAGTGTTAAAGTTGATGTGATAAAGGTGTTAAACTTGATGTGATTAATAATACCATGGATCTTCTAAGAAAGCACATTTGGAGTTATAAATAAAACACATAAACGTAAGTATAAATTCTTTTACTTCTTTAAAGTCGAGTCACCAAGAATTTTACACTTTAATGTTCATGATGCCTTCCGATTTTAGCTAGCATCTAATGTTCATCAATAGGAAATGGCAATGCTTGACAAGCGAATATGTGTTGATGCAGTGACAGAACTTGAACTTTTAAACAGAAGCGGCTGAAAATATTAGAAATTAATGTTAGATTATTACACATAAAATAAAACAATATTTTTTTTTACCAACTAAAGATCATAAATCCTAAAAACATAAAAGAGTTCTTTTAGTTGGTTTGATTTGGGCTATCAAAAATCATATTTAGCTACTTCTGAGCCAAAATATTATTGAAAATGCATAGGCTATATTTATCGAAAATATATGGGCTATATATTGAGGTTCAAACCTAAAAAACAGAGGGAGCCGGAAAGGCGGAAACCCTCCTCGGCCCTCGCCCCTTTAAAGTTCCGTCCACGTGTTGATGTCGAATCCTGGCATGGAATCTATGCCCATTACACAATTGGGCTCTTGTCACACACTTGAACTTATTCCCGATGATGCATAAAACTAAAAAAAAATGTTATTGAAAAGACTTCAAACCTTTTGAAAAAGCATTACACTGAATATGTTTCATATTCAATAATAATGAGATGAATATTAATATTTATAAATAATAATAGTTCGGGTTCTGTGTTTTGGAAAGACGAAGACTCACATCCAACATACATATCTAACACACATTTGTTTATGTCAGAACTTGAATTCACTATCTTATTCAGGCTATCTTGATTCCGCTAGATCAAAGGCCAAGTATTTCTTCAACTTATAAATGTATAAATTATAGAGATTATATTCTCTAAGTAATCCAAAGAGGGGAACACGTTAGTACATGAGGTTAGAGAACATAGGCAATCACTAAATTGTTTAAAAAACTCGAAAATTTCTCAATTATAGTTTAATTATATTAAACTTAAGATTTTTGTTTGTCTTTCAAGCTTATAATCTTAACCCATATCAACCTTTTAGCGAGTCAATGTCAAGAAACTTGGAAGAGTGAATGCAACTCGTTTACGGCCTTAGTAAGTACTGGTTCGGTTTTTTCGTGTTACTTGTGGACTTGTGGTTCATACATTTATAGATATGACTATACAAAGTATAAACATAACACGTTTTAGTAACCACTATTTTTTTAATTGTTACACATCTATTCAGCTTGTAATATATGCATATTAAGCCATCAACTAGTTTGACTTTGTAATTGCTTTGATTAACTCATTATTATCCGAATATTTTATATATATTTTTAATATAGATTTTCCATCTTGAACATATTATAATTCATGCATAGGTCATAACCTTTCAACAAAGACAAAAGTTGCCGTATAGTCTATATGGAGTCTATTTTTCCTTTGAAAATTTGATGAAACTTGATAGTGATTTATATACCTTCTAGAAGGTGCATGGCATAAGGACATCATATGTGCATATATAATTAATAAAATGTTAACATCCAAAACATTGGTTTAGTCTTATATGATTGATAATATATTAGCATATATATAATTTATAAATAAAGGATTATATTAAAAACAAACAAACATAATGCATAGTGGATGTTTATATTGATTTTGCAACTGTTATCCATGCCACCACTATTATTAAGATTAACCCCTGACCATCTTTATTAATCCTTCATTATCTGTAAATTTGTTCAAAACAAAGCTAGTAGGTTGAAAACATATGGAAAAGTTTGATGTAAAAAATTATAAAACAAAAATTTTATAGCGTGCCAACAGCCAAGTAGATATTAGTCGATTCATCTTATATTTACCTACTGGTCTTCAATAAAAGTTTGTATCCACTAACTTATCTATAGCGCCTGAAATGAAGCCGGGAACACCGTCTCGCACTACTAGAAAAATAGCTTTTAATGACGCGCATTGCATGTCATTAAAGGGGTAGATGACACGTATATCCGTGTCAAGGAAGGCCTGTCAAGAAAAGTTCATGACACGTATTCGTGTGTCATCTTTTTATGACACACTATGACACGTATTTGTGTGTCATCTTTTTATGACATGCATTGCGTGTCATGGTTTTAGGGTTTAAAAAAATATATTATTTATAGAATTATTAATTTCCCTATTAATGACAATTTTCATAACACAAAAAAATATTCATATGTAGACAAATAATGCATTTCATACAATATTTAATAAAATACTAATATTTCATACATCATTCAAAGTTAACTAATATCAATACATAATTTTAACAAAAAAACCAACGGTGTCACAAAAGTCTACCAATCTTTACTAATTTTCTTTAATCCCGGTAGTCTTCACTTTCATACTTCTTTTGTTCTAATATGATCATTTGCCTGAATAAGAAATGCATACCTGAAAGCAATGAACTCCATTGAAAAAAAATGAGATAAGAATCTAAAGACTTAGACAAGAGAATTTAACAATCATATGCTCAATAATAAAGAACAATGAGGGGAATATTTTGTTTCTACAAATATCATAGCTGACACATGTTGATAATCAAATATGCAGTTGTCTTTGATTCGTGACAGAGTTCACGTAAGAGTATACGTAAAATACCAAAGGGGGTTATTCATATTCAAGCAAGTTTCAATAATACCATTGTGACTGTTATGATTCGTGACAGAGTAAACAAAGTGCACGAAAAAACATAAAATTTATATTACCTGCAATCGTGTTGAATACAATTGACCAGTCAACTGTTATAACAAGTATACAAGCATCCATGTCAAGCTGTTTCCAATTCCATGAGGCCTGTGTTTATTTCTTCAGCTATTAATGTTTATGGATGTTAGTGATTACCAATATAAGGTAAACCCAATATATATTAGAATGTCATTAATAACAAAAAAGAATATATTCACTAATTATATGACAAAAAATAAGTATATATATAAATAAGAATCAATTGATACAATGCCATAATATACAACCTTTTATAATGATGCTAAACCAAGTACCTGTGACAACTGAGCCCAGTCATCTGATGCAGGATAAAGAAGCTGTGGTATCAAAGATCATATATGACAAAGTATATGCAGAGTTTAGAGTCATCAAATCATACTTTATATTTTAAAAAAAAGTTCAATAAGAACCACCAGATCCGATATCAACTCTTACCACACATGATATCTTTTCGTTAATGCTACATTTCTTAGCTATTCTTTAGTGGACTAATTGTCAGGTCGCGCTTAGAATCGGATCTTAATCAATCATGTCATAACTCGCACAAAATTAATCGTGTTGACAAGAGAGTTAATGACGGGTTACTAAGTTTAGAAAGATGACCGTTTGTTAAAGGCGGAATCAATAACAAACATACTGTTGCAATGAATATTCAAAATACGAGGACACACGAAGGATTCACTCAAAAGATTTCCATTTATATAACGTTAATCATACAAAAGGATAATCGATTTAGGGTTTAGGAGGAATCCTAGGACAGCCGTCACACACACAATATTCTCTTAATTAATGTGTCGGTCTTATCCACTCGTATATTCTGTCTATTTCGTGTCTCCTTGGCGGCGTGCCCTAATTATTCTATTTATAGGCATGCCAACCTAAGACAGGCTGTCATTCCTTCTAGAAACCCTATCCGATAGTACATACTCAATTTACATATTCAAAAATATACTAAGTGTAAAACAAGTCTTCCGGGTAAGCTTTTCATTAAACTTTAGTCTCCGAGTACGCAGTGTACTCGGCCTTCCTTCAGACTTGGTAAACATAGAAGTGTACTCGGAATCAGTTTCCGGGTAGACTTTACTTAGAGAATATTTTACCAAGTAAAATATTCACCGAGTAGACTTCAATCTTCTTGGACTTATCAAACTTTGCTCGACAAATCCTCACGAGCAACCTTGTTCTTCTATGATCCTGTTCGGCTCTTTGTTAGTTGAATAATTTATTTGATAAGGCGTACTCGGGAGTACATACCTTACTCGAGCAGAACCTTACTCGATATAACTTAGAGATATTCCATCAACTCATCAAGTATACTCGGACCATAATTATTAAATAATACCTTGCCCGGTCTTCCAATTACTTGGCTTCTTGGACTTGGTTGACCATACCTTATTCGGAAGAGTAAAATACTTGGTCTTGAAGAACAACCCTGCTTGACAAAGTGAACCTTACTCGGATATGCCAAATAGATGCACCTTACTCGGAAATCACCAAAAAGCATACCTTGCTCGGATATCCACTTAAGAAGATTCTTTGAAGTAAACCGTGCCCGGAAGGCAAAATCTCGTACTCGGCTAAGTAAAAGCTTACTCGAAGATCCAAGGTGTACCCGGATTCAATACTTAGCAGTTTCTGAGGAGGTTGAGAAGATTCCAATCTTCAATATTCTTCAATCAGGTCAAATCTTCTCATTTGGGTCAAACTTTTGACCCAACAATCTCCCCTATATTGGAACACCTCAGCTGACCCAAAACATTCTATGGTTACTTACACTTAGCAAAATACACATCAAATTTCATAATTGAATTACATAAGTAAAAATTACATAATCAAAGATTTGTCCGAAGACATTACAAAGCAAAGCCTATTCTATCTCATTTGTCTTTTCCTTTCATTGTAGGCTGCTTGTCTTCTCAGCTGGATCACAGATGCTGCCCTTTCTCTGAATATATTGAGCACTTGGTAGTGAATGTGTCCTTCTTGTATCACCAAGTCTCTTATATCAGCAAGATCATCATTATGTAGGCATGTCAGATCTGCATCCTTCTTAATTGTTGCCAAGGCCTTCCCATCTGAATTCCTCAGCACATAGTGGCCAGTGTCTTCTCTGTATTCAACTTCTGTAATGACACCATTTTTCTGCACTGTGTAATTTGGCCTTCTCATCCTTCTTCCCAAGCTTATACAAGTCTCCATGTTGGACAGAGGATTTTGATCTCGGACTCTCATCTGGAAGTTCAGCTCAGCCCTGTCCATTTTCTTCAGTTTTTCTGACCTCCTTGACTTGTGAAGTTGGATCAGTCTTCAACTTCTCTTTTCTTTTAAAAATTTGAAGCCATCAGCCGCCTGTTCTTGCAGATACTTAGATAAGTCATTCATTTGTCTTCCTGCTGATCTGTCTCTGTCCCTGAAATCATATAAGTGAAGTGACTCCATTCTTCTTAGTTGTTCTTCTTTGTATTCTCTGAAATCACTTCTTACAACAATCTTCCTTAACTGCCTACTTTCCATTATGACTTTCAAAGAATCAGTAACTGAGTCATAGTAAAGCTCTCTTGGTAGATCCACATCAGACTGTGGTCCATATGATCTTTGTTGTGCAGAGCTACTTGACTCACCTCTTCCACCATGACCTCTTCCTCTAGGGAATCTCTGATGAAATGGAGGTCTAATAGGAATGGACTTTCTTGGCTTTTCAGGACCCAAATTAAAGAATTTTCTATATGTGGCCTCCACCATTTCAGTTGGTAAATTCTCAAGCTCTCTCACATTCACCCCATGCTTGTGAAGCTCATTTAACATCTTTGCCATCCCCACTGTATTTGCTGATCTTGCTGGTACAAACCTGCCATCTGCATAATACCTAGGGTTTTCACCCTCCTTTAAGGCCTTTTCCCATTCTGCCTTCTGGATATAAAATAAGTCTTTCAGATCAACCTTTTCCAGGGCATTGAAATCAGCTTCAGTCATGCCTCTTTGATGTATCATTATGTTCCTGAGGATGTTTATCATTTCCTCATTTTCCCATGGCAAGAACTTCTCTTCATCAGACTCAGGCTCAGGTTGTTCTGGCTGAGGGATAGGAGTTTCAGCAATTTTCTCTAGTTCCTTCTCTTTCTCCCTCACAGTCCTGATTCTTCTTTTTTTCACAGGTGGCTCATCATCAGTTTCTTTCATAATTGAGCTCTCAGTATAGACCTTTTTCATCTCTTTTTGTTTCAATTTGGAATATTGGTCAAATACTGCCTCTTTGCTTAAGTTTCTCACAACTTCAGGCTTTATCCCTTTCTCAATCAGATAACCACACATTCCATCATAATTTTTCTTTAATTCTTCCAGCTCAACCCTGTCATCCTTTTTAACAAATTTTTCTGACACTATCTCTTTCTCACTTTTGTACAGATGTTCAATTTGATCAACAGTGTATCTTTCTATAGCAGCTTCAGGATACCCTCTAACCTTCAAAAAGATTTTATAGTGCTCAGTGTTTTTCTTTCTTTTCTCAACCTTCTTTAGGACTTCCTCTGCATTTATTTCAATTATGCCCCTTTGAATATAAGTCATTTCAGCTTGAGGGGTCTCAGCAGTAGAGCTTGTGTCAACTTTCTTACCTCCTTGATCAGGGTGATCATCACCCTTTCCATCAGACTCCTCAGAGTCATCCTCCCCATCATCTGATAGATCATTCATGGCATCTATCTTTGGTTCATCAGAGGCAGGATGCTTTGGTTCAGCAACATCAACATCATGAACCTCAACCTCAGGGACATCAACATCAGGAACCCCTGGTAATTTTTCTCCTGGTTTCAGTGTTTTCAAGGGGATTGCCCTGATTGGTTCATCAACAGTCTGTTCAGCAGATTTCTTTCTTCTTTGATAGGTCTTTTCATATCTTCTTTCTCCCCAGTTACTAGCAGGGTTCTTTTTCATGTCTTCTTTTACTTGATCAACCCATTTCTTAGCAGCTTCAGATGCAATTGACTCCCCAATCTCTTCAGGTATAATCATGTCAGCGTGAAGATTGGTTGATGGTTCAGCAGTCTGCTCTTGTTGCTCTTGAAACTTGTTAACCACCTTTCTCAAAGAGTCATCAACCTCTTGAGTTTTGTTCATATTCACCAGTATTTCAATAACCTCTTGATCTGCCACATCTTGAAATATTTCTTTTGCTACATTGGCTTCATTGATCAATAGGTCCTGTTGTGCCAACTCTTCTTCAGTCAAGGAATGGGCAATTGCTTCCCTTTCCATTGACTCTTTAATCAGTCTTTCTCTCTCAGCAAGAGCAGCAGCAGCAACAGTATCAACAAAGGATACATCTTTCTCAACGTATACAGCAGGCTCATCCTCTGTTGCTATCATTTTACCCTTTTCTTTTCTTCTCATCACCTGTTCTTCATCCTCTTGTTCATCACTTTCAAACTCATCAATCTATTTGAATAAGTCTTCCAATTCAGAGTCATGCTCTACCCTCTTGGAACTAGCTTCTGTAGGAATACCGTATGCCCGAGACACATAATTAGGTTAATGTGGCTAGTCATGTTTGATCCAAGTCGGGTCATACCCAATAACGAGTTAGACACACACCAATTAAGTATTTGTTAAGATAAGATCTATATGACAAATACAGAACACGACACATTCAGAAAAACGGGTTTCTGAATACTTACTTGAAAGTGTTAAATAAATTAATTGGTTAATTTATTTATTCAAATAATTATTATTGGAATGATTATTTAACTATATGTTCTTTTATAAAATGGTTTATAAAAGATGGGGTGTTTATATATTTTATAATGTATAAAATAAATAAAATAAAATAAAAAAAAAATAATAATAATAATAATAATATTGGGGCCGGTTTTGGGTGGGCCCCACACCCCAAGATTATGGTCAAGTTTTGTCAAGCATTTGGTGAAGGTTGAGTGTACCTTACTTAACCAAAAACCTAACCAAGATATGATATGATTATATATCTTGTATAAAAGAGACTTTCAAGTAAGAGAAGTAACATCAAAAAAAAAACACAACTCTTTCTCCTTCTTTCTTCTTGTTTACGGCCAAGGAAGAAAAGGAAGGTTCGGGTCTCGGTTTTTCGTGTTCAAGCTTCCTAACATAGCTCGGTGTGTGTTGGAGGCTCGGGGTATATTCCATTTGAGGGTTTTCCTTTGAAAGTCTAGCATTCACAACATCATCTTCTTCAACCATCAACTACATCTCTTAAAGGTTTAAGAATGTAAGTTTTACAAGCTTTGATAGTTTAGTTTTCTCGTATTACTTGATCCTTGCCTCGGGTTTCTAATATATAGATTATTGGTAATCTTATAACATGAATAAACTAGGTTGTTCATGAACATATATTATATAGACTTGTAATATATACATATATAAACACATGTGTACATAAGTTTAGTTTGTAAATATCACGCTTCCGCCTTTAGTGTGACTAGTTAAATGGTTAACTATGTTTAAAATATCCATAGAAACCCAACAAATGGCATCAAGAGCCGGGATACGGGAAACTAAGCTTCGGGTTTTCGGTTTTATATTTTCCCCTTGAAAGATTTTATACAAAAAAAAATTAACATGCATAATTTTTTTTGTATTTAATCTTGTTATATTTTTGGCTTTTTTCAAAAAAAAAAAAAAAAAAAAAATATAAAACCGATTATATGGGCCAAAGCCCAAATCGGGTGATTTTGGGCCGAAGCCCACTTGGATATGGTTATTGGGCTAACCGGAAATAAAAGGGAAAAAGCTATATGGGCCGAAGCCCATTTTTGGTTAAATGGGCCGAAGCCCGTGAGTTTTTTTAATTGGGCCGAAGCCCATGTGTTTTGCACATGTGGGCCGAAGCCCATAATCATGTTATTGGGTCAAGCCCAAATTGGGTTGGGCTAGGCCCGATAAAGTCAAGGGGTTTTTGGAACGGGTTCCTAAAACATAACGGGTTATGTTTGTTAAAACTAGACCGAGCCGTAGACCAAAGTGGATGTTTGTTTGTGGTTGATGTTGTGATTGTAGTTAATTATTCAAGTTTCGGTTTGTAATAATTAATTAGGGGCAATTTTGTAATTTTGTAATTATTTATTCATATGGGTATGTAATAAATAGGTTATTTGTAATATCTTTATTTTATAGAAAAAATGTATTAGGACATTTGATTTTGTAAAATTAAAGAAGATTGCAAAATTGGAAGTTTGGGCCTAATTGGGCCGGGTATGGTGATAATGGGTCTCACAAGCCCATTAAAGGGATTCAAGCCCAAAAGGACCTAAGCCCACCAATTGAGCCCAAATGGAAGCTTATGGAAGCTAAGGCCCAAGTTCAAGCCCAATCGATCACAACGGGGTTGAAGAAGATGCTCGAAGCATTTGGATGCGGGATCGAGTGGGAGCTACAACATCCATGTGTCATGTGTCCCTTAGGATTGGACCTAAGACACACACTTGTTTCGGCTAACAAGTGTGGTCTAACTTAGTGGCTCGTGTCTAGTATAATTGTGTATGCTTGTTAATTGATTGTTTGATTATGTGGTTGCTAGATATTAGGATATCAACTTCGTCACATAGAATTAATTAACAAAGCATAAAACGGGTTCTAATAATTATCGGTAATTACGTGACACATAGTTTAATAAAATGGATTTATTAACTAGCCGTCTCACGCCCATAATAAAATGGTTTTATTATAAATTAGATTTTTGAAAATGGTTTCAAAATATCATGTTACTAAATGCATGTTAGTACATGATTTAAAGTTTTACAACAAGAATTATTAAAACCAAAAATTCCCTTTTAAAATTAAGGATAATAAGTTAAACACCATCCTTTTGTATAACGCTTAACATATTAGTAAGCTCTTAGTGGGAAAAAGGTCACCTAACCGCGTAGAGTAAATTAATATGTTGAGGTAATATTGGCATATAAATGGGAAAAAGGTCACCTAACCGTTTGTATGTTAATATTACAAGTTGATACAAGTAGGACGACTTAAATTAGAACCATGTGAAGAGGGTCACCCAAGCATGGGGTCTAATAGGTGTTGATGGGATAAACATGCCGACACGAAATATGATTTCGAACCGGTCCCATAAACTCTAGAAGTTGCAAAAGGGTTTGCAATTGTTATGAATAACTACCTTGATAAACCGACAATGGGAAAAAGGTCACCTAACCGGAGTCGGGTTTATCGTTGGATTCTAGATTCTAATTATTAATTATATTTGGTATATATATAAAAGGGTATTAATAATTAAAAAGGTAAAACACTAAAATGAACTTAATTAAAATTCTGCAGATGGCCGCACACGTCGACGACAACATAATCCCTAACGTCCAAAATGTCTCTCTCCGATCTATTCTCGCTAAAGACCGTCTTAACCACAATAACTTTTCGGATTGGTTCCGAAATTTAAGGATTGTTCTAAAACAAGAAAAATTATATCATGTTTTGGAAACACCTATCCCCGAAGAACCGGAAGAGGGAAGTGAGGTCGAATATATGAATTGGGTCAAACTTACGGAAGATTCCATTCAAGTGTCATGCCTCATGTTGGCGACTATGGTTCCCGAAATCCAAAAGGATTTCGAAAACCATAATGCGTACGACATGATTACTCAACTTAAGGAAATGTTCCTTAAGCAATCAAGAGTTGAAAGGTTCGAAACGGTTCGAGCCTTGCATGCATGTAGAATGGATGATAATCAACCAGTTTCAGCTTATGTACTTAAGATGAAAAGTTACATTGATCGCCTCGCTAAGCTCAATTGTCCCATCTCAAAAGAGTTAGCAACGGATTTGATCCTTAACTCTTTGTCGAAAAGGTTCGACACTTTCGTGTTAAATTATAACATGAACGGGTGGGACAAAAACATTGGAGAACTTCACTCAATGCTTAAAACAGCCGAGGCGAGCATGGGTAAAAGGGTTTTACCCGTGTTTGCGATCAATGAAGGTAGATCCAAGAATCGATCTCAACCCAATCCTAAGGCTAAGGTAGCAAAAAGAAAGGGTCCTCCTGTGCATCTTAAGGGTAAGGGCAAATCACCGGTTATGGCAAAGAAACAAAAGGTTATGGAACCGAGGGGTCATAAGGATGATCCTTGTTTTGGTTGTGGGGAGACCGGACATTGGAAACGCAATTGCCCGGTCTACCTAAAAGAGCTAAGAGACAAGAGGAATGCGGCGCATACCTCGGGTAATGTCTTTATGATTAATATTGAGCTAAATCTTATTTCTTCTAACACATGGGTATTGGATACCGGATGTGGAACTCATATTTGCAATTGGTTGCAGGGGTTCAAAAGGAATGAAGACTTAAAGAAGGGCGAAGTGAATCTTTTCATGGGCAACGGTGCAAGGGTGCACGTGGTCGCTAGAGGAGACTTCACTTTATCGCTTCCAAGTGGTTTGGAAGTTGTTTTGAAAAATGTTTTGTATGCTCCTAGTTTGACTAGGAACATTATTTCTGTGCACCTTCTTAGACAATGTAACTTTGACTTTAAATTTATAAGATCAGAAATGCATGTATCATCTAATGGTATCTTTTATTTTAAAGCTGTACCAAACAACGGTATTTATGAATTGGTTCATGATAATACCTCAAATAGCTCATTATATCAAACTTCTACTAAAAGACTCAAAAAGGATTTGAGTGATTCCTACATTTGGCATTGTCGCCTTGGACACATAAACAAGAATCGTATAAATACTCTCCAAAAGAATGGTCTTTTGAAAACAAACGAGTTAGGTTCGTTTGATGAGTGTGAATCTTGTATTCAAGGCAAGATGACCAAAGAGCCTTTCAAAGGTACAAATGAAAGGGCTAAGGACTTGTTAGGTATCATACATACGGATGTATGCGGACCTTTCAAGCCAACTAGTAGGAATAGTGAAAGGTACTTCATTACCTTTACCGACGATTTTAGTCGATATGGGTATGTTTATCTAATGAAACACAAACATGAAGCCTTTGAAATGTTCAAGGAATTTCAAAATGAAGTACAAAATCAGCTCGACCGAACAATCAAGGTACTCCGCTCCGATAGAGGAGGCGAATACCTAAGTGATGCTTTTCAAAGTCATCTTAGAGATTGTGGAATTATTTCACAGCTCACTCCTCCTGGAACTCCTCAACATAACGGAGTATCCGAGAGGAGGAATAGAACACTGTTGGACATGGTTCGATCAATGATGGCACGAAGCTCACTACCGCCATCATTTTGGGGATATGCGCTACTTACAGCGGCTCGTATTTTGAATATGGCCCCGACCAAAAAGGTGGATCGAATACCCTATGAAGTGTGGCATGGAAAGGTTCCATCCTTTTCATATTTAAGGGTATGGGGATGCATAGTTTATGTTAAACGTGACACCCCAAATAAGCTTGAGGCTCGATCCATCAGGTGTATCTTCATAGGATACCCAAAGGATGATATAGGATATATATTCTATGATCCTAGTGAACAAAAAGTGTTTATTTCACGCAAAGGATACTTCTTAGAAACTAGGTTCCTTATGGAAGGACCTAGTGAAAAGAGAGTGGAACTTGAAGAGGTTCAAGAATCACTGGATGATACACAGTTGGTCGATACTAGCTTTCAACACGAGGATGTTGAAGATGATCAAATGGTTGATCATACACACGTTGCTCGCAGATCTAATAGGATTAGTCGACCTCCCAAGAAATATGGATTTCTTGTGGATGATTGTTACTTGGTCGATTCGGATGAACCGATCTCCTACAAAGATGCTATGTCACAACCTGATTGTGACAAGTGGCTTGAAGCCATGAGCGCCGAGATGCAATCCATGCACGATAACCAAGTTTGGGAATTGGTTGATCGTCCACTTAACTCCAAACTGGTTGGATGTAAGTGGGTCTTCAAAAGGAAGACCGACATGCATGGAAATTTAGATACTTACAAAGCACGACTTGTAGCAAAAGGTTTCACGCAAACTCAAGGGATTGATTATGATGAAACCTTCTCGCCGGTCGCGATGCTTAAGTCGATCAGGATATTATTTGCCATTGCAGCTCATTTTGATTATGAGATATGGCAAATGGATGTCAAGACCGCTTTTCTTAATGGATATCTTGAGGAAGATGTCCATATGGTTCAGCCTGAAGGTTTTGTCGATCCATCTAATCCTGATAAAGTTTGTAAGTTAAGGAAATCAATCTACGGGTTGAAACAAGCATCACGGATGTGGAATCATCGTTTTAATGAAGAAATCAAAGCGTTTGGTTTCGTCCAAAACGGTGATGAGGCGTGTGTGTATAAATGGGCTAGTGGGAATATTATCATGTTTCTTATTTTGTATGTCGATGATATACTTTTATTTGGAAATGATATACCAAGTATGGAAAACGTTAAAGCGTGGTTAAGTAGTCGTTTCTCAATTAAGGATCTTGGAGAAGCGACATATATCTTGGGAATAAAGGTCTATAGGGATAGACAAAGGAAATTGATCGGACTCAATCAAAGTGCGTACATTGATAAAATCCTGAAAAGGTTCAGGATGGAAAACTCTAGGAAAGGTTTGGTACCTATTCCTAGAGGAACCGTGTTAAGCTCATCCCAAAGTCCTAGCTCTAAGGAAGAGCAGGATAGGATGAAGCATGTTCCTTATGCTTCGGCAATAGGATCTATTATGTATGCAATGATGTGCACCAGACCGGACGTCTCGTATGCTTTAAGCATAACGAGTAGATACCAGCACAACCCAGGTGACAGTCATTGGATGGCTGTCAAGAATATATTAAAATACCTTAGAAGGACTAAGGATATGTTTTTAATATATGGGTCTGGTGAGGAGGAACTCGTCGTAAAGGGTTACGTGGATGCGAGTTTCCAAACTGATCGAGATGATTCTCGGTCACAGTCGGGATATGTCTTCATTTTGAATGGAGGCGCTATCTCTTGGAAGAGTTCGAAGCAGGATGTTGTCGCGTTATCCACTACAGAATCTGAGTACATCGCCGCTTCAATGGCAGCCCAAGAGGCTGCATGGATGAAAAAGTTCATCATGGATCTAGGGATTATCTCTACCATTCAGGAGCCCCTAGAGATATTCTGTGACAATGAGGGTGCTATTGCACAGATCAAGGAGCCTCGTGCTCATCAGAAAACGAGGCACATTGAGCGCAGATTCAACTACATAAGGGATGAAGTTGAAAAGAGAAAGATATGTATTCATAAAGTTCATACCGATCAAAATATAGCGGACCCACTCACGAAGCTCCTCGATAGGCCAAAGCATGAGGGTCATGTTTGTGCATTAGGACTTCGGTATTCTAGTGAGTGGATTTAATCTGTGTTTAGTGTTTGTATAAGAACAAATGTAATGGGTGTCTCATGAAAATTAATTACGTTTTAATTATTCAATGAGTTATGTTCTATATTTGCATGTTTAATCCATGAATGACTTATGTTGTTCTAAACGTCCGTAGTCGATCATGCTTGTGGGAACAAGTATGAAGGTAAGACTATTATGGACCCGGATTGGTTGATATTCATGTGATGAATATAGGGCATAGGTTTGCCACCAAGGTTCATAGATATTTGTGGGATACAAATATTGGACATGATCCGCTCTCAAGGATCACTGCATGGAGTTAGTGCAACTGATCATAAGTAATCCTTGAGTAAAGGCGAGTATCATTGTGTCCTTTGACCTGAGATGCATATTGAATCTGGTTTTTCATCAAGTCTGATAACTTGACTCTCTTCTTTGTTTTTCGGTAACACGATGACGTTTAAGAAAGAGCTCAGATATCATATGAGATGTCAACGAGGATGTATGCAGTCAAGATGGGATTTGTTCCTCTTATGTGTTGAGAGTTTAGATGTCTAAGGCCTAAGAAGTTAAATCATTGAGAGAATGATCACTCTGTGTCTCTTCGATTTGACAGGACATCTAGAAACAAAGGGATATAATGATAAGACTTACCTATAACATATCAAGTATGGACTTGAAGGGGATGATGTTATTGAATGGTACTTAGTCAAACACACTAGGGATGGTGACCTGTTGTTAGGCGGTATTCACCATTAGCATTAACTTCCTATGAGTCTCGTGCAAGTGGGAGATTGTAGGAATACCGTATGCCCGAGACACATAATTAGGTTAATGTGGCTAGTCATGTTTGATCCAAGTCGGGTCATACCCAATAACGAGTTAGACACACACCAATTAAGTATTTGTTAAGATAAGATCTATATGACAAATACAGAACACGACACATTCAGAAAAACGGGTTTCTGAATACTTACTTGAAAGTGTTAAATAAATTAATTGGTTAATTTATTTATTCAAATAATTATTATTGGAATGATTATTTAACTATATGTTCTTTTATAAAATGGTTTATAAAAGATGGGGTGTTTATATATTTTATAATGTATAAAATAAATAAAATAAAATAAAAAAAAAATAAAAAAATAATAATAATAATATTGGGGCCGGTTTTGGGTGGGCCCCACACCCCAAGATTATGGTCAAGTTTTGTCAAGCATTTGGTGAAGGTTGAGTGTACCTTACTTAACCAAAAACCTAACCAAGATATGATATGATTATATATCTTGTATAAAAGAGACTTTCAAGTAAGAGAAGTAACATCAAAAAAAAAACACAACTCTTTCTCCTTCTTTCTTCTTGTTTACGGCCAAGGAAGAAAAGGAAGGTTCGGGTCTCGGTTTTTCGTGTTCAAGCTTCCTAACATAGCTCGGTGTGTGTTGGAGGCTCGGGGTATATTCCATTTGAGGGTTTTCCATTGAAAGTCTAGCATTCACAACATCATCTTCTTCAACCATCAACTACATCTCTTAAAGGTTTAAGAATGTAAGTTTTACAAGCTTTGATAGTTTAGTTTTCTCGTATTACTTGATCCTTGCCTCGGGTTTCTAATATATAGATTATTGGTAATCTTATAACATGAATAAACTAGGTTGTTCATGAACATATATTATATAGACTTGTAATATATACATATATAAACACATGTGTACATAAGTTTAGTTTGTAAATATCACGCTTCCGCCTTTAGTGTGACTAGTTAAATGGTTAACTATGTTTAAAATATCCATAGAAACCCAACAGCTTCTTGATCATCAATTGGCTCAGTGTATTCTAATTCCTCAGTAGCAGCATTCACATTCACATTCTCAACATTCAGTTCTTCATCAATAATCTCAGTCAACTCTTCTGTCAGCACATTCTCAACATCATCATTCACATTCATTACAGATTCATCACTTTCATCATATTCATTCATGATCCTCATCAAACCATCAATATTTTCAGCACTTTCAGCATCAGTCTCTTGATCCATATTCTCCCCCTGTTTTGGGGCAGCTGAGGTCTTCTCAACCTCCTGCACCAGGGTCTGAATCATCAGTTCAGCCTCAGCTAGCTTTTTCAACAATATTTCATTTTCATTTGTCAGCTCTTCATTCTTTCTACTCAACTCAGCATTTTCATCCCTAACCTCCTCAACTCTCCTCTTTAGCTCATCATTCTCCAACATTAGTTCAATATTTATTTGAAGTGTGTTTTCTTGTTGGCTTGAGGGTGGGGTTGTAGGTAATGGTTCATAAGTGGGTTGTTCAGTGATGGATGGGGATTGTGTGTGTTGTGTGGAGGTTTCTGGTTGGTCTAGGTTGAAAGATTGAGGTGGTGTTTGATGTGGTGAGGTATGTGGAGGTGATTGTGGTAGTGTAGGGATAGGTTGTTCAAGTTCTTCATGTTGCTCCCCCTGTTCTGGTGCCATAATTTCCATCTCCAAACCATCTCCCCCATCATTGCCATCATCATCTGAGTCTCTTTCAGAACTCTCCTCATCACTCCCTTCTTCCTCCTCTGAGCTCAGCTCAGGTACAGGCATAACAGCCAAATCATGGTTTAATAACCATGGCAGAATTTCCAGTGGAACACTTGCATCAAAATTGTTTGAAACACCAGGATTCTTTATTCTCTTGTATGCATCGGGATCTTGCAGTTTATGGGTGGTTCCAATTGTTGGTAAATCATGTAGAGTGCTATTGAATATGATCTGCAGAAACCTTAGGTACTGTAAAAATCTTTTGCTTTCTGGTTTCTTCAAATTCCCCACCAGCCCATCAAAAATCATCTTGGAAAAATTAAATGGCAGATCAAAAATTGTACCAACAGTGGCATTTGATAGATCAAGGCTCATCAGAGTCCATGATCCCTTTCTCGGAGCAAATCCATGAATAATGTGGTGAATCAGAAATCTGTACAGCATCGGAAATAAACCCTTCTGAAACTGTCCCTCATGGACATTTCCTTGATACCACATTGTTTCTCTGAAAATCTTCAACAGATGCTTTGTATCGAAGCTGATGTGATTGTGATCATCGTCATTCAGTCTTAAACACCTTCTTATCATCCTTTCAGTAATCTGAATCTCTTGTCTGGCCACGGTCGCCTCGATTCGTCTTTCATTACCGTCTTCAACAAGCTCTGCTGATCTCCAGAAATCCAAAGAGTGATTTATGTAGATAATCGGGCATTCAGTTAGTGCAAAGCTAATGTTTGACCGTGCCATCCATAGGATCATCCGAGCCATCGGTTCATTCTCTGGTGTTACTTGAAGTAGTGCGCACATATTGTGCTTTGGCTCAAACACATACTTCGGCTCGTTGTCTGCCATATCTGTAAAACATAAACAAACATATTCAAAGTGAAATTAGACATAAAGTTTAAGACTTTAGACAATTTCAAGTTATAAAAATGAAGAAGAAAGATAAACATCTTCAATCGACAAATTAATAACCTAAACACATAAACAGAGTGTTAGTACTCGAATACATAATCAAGTCACAATCACAATCTAATCGTGATCGGAAAACATAAAATTTCAAGCTTACCGAGTCGGAAATAAGTGGCTGACAAAAATTAGGGCTTGGATTAATCTTGAATTCGATAAGTCGGTTAATTTTCTTAGTAAGAGAGATTTGCAGTGGAAGGAGAGAGATAGAGGGAAATAATGTAGAAGAAATTTGCCTAAGTCCCTCTTTTATACATTTTGAAAGTGGGTTTTAAATGCTTTTTGTCTTCTTGTAAATTACTAGCTGTCAACCAGTAACATTATCCACTTGATATATTAAAAACATTTAATCTCATTTAAAATCATAAGACCTTACTCGAAAAATTAATTAATCCAAAGTCTACTCGATCTTCTTCCACTAACAGCTTTACTCGGTCAAACTTTACTCGAAAAGATTTTCATTTTGAATATAAAGTTTGCCCGAATACTTCTCTTTTCCAACCTTGCTCGATCAAGTAAATTAATTTAAAGTTAAGATATAATGAAGAAAGCTTACCCGAAATACTTGATTTCTTGAGAAATATATCGCAAGACAAATAATCAAATATAGTTATCAAATAAACATTCTTGCTAAGAATCAATTAAGATCCTCCCAAAAATTTCTCAAATTCAAATTCAAACTTATCTAGCATGAACCCTAAAATCACAGTCACTAACATAGTAAAACAACGTATTCATTCAAGTATGAGTCTAAACAATTTCATCATACTAACTCACATATTCAATCAATGCATTCATTCAAGTATGATTGTATGAAGATTGTGCTCGGACATTCTTTCAAATGTAAAGTGTGCTCGGACAACAATCTTATGCAAAGTATACCCGAATAACTTTCATATAATACAAAGTGTGCTCGAAACCAAATTCTAGCAGACAGTGTACTCGGAAAGTTGGGTTTTGAAAATTACCAAGTATATTAAAGGAACACAAGTGTACCCGAAATATAAAGTGTGCTCGGAAAACAAAGTTCGCCCGAAAACACTTGTAATTTCAAAGAAATCATAAACACATATATCACAGAGCATGCTCGGAATGAAATTAACTACATAAACATTTAAGTGTGCTATAGTCTAAATTTTCATGAAGCTTGCTCGAAAATCCTAAGTTAGTACAAAGCTTGCTAGGATAAACACATTCAATTATCAGGTATGCCCTTGTTCGAGGGAACTTATCATATTAAACCATACCCGAAAAGTGACAAACTTAAACAGTAACATCTAAGCGTGCCCGAAAAGATTAACAAGTCTTTCCTAACAACATATTCACTCAAAGCTTACTCGGTGAACTTACTCAAGTTCACAAAGTTTGCTTGAAAAAAACACAATCAGCATGTAACATGCATAGCTTACTCGAAGCTAACATATAACATGCATAGCTTACTCGAAACAAGAATTTCTTGTTAACAGTTAGCTATTTCAACACATAATCATCTCAAGACTTCAAGCTTGCTCGGAAAGTGAGTGCAATAGTGCAAACATTTCAAAGCATGCCCAAAAATCATAATGTTAGTCAAAAATGACTAAGCTTACTCGGAAAGGTTGAAAGTTGTCAAACCTTACCCGAAACAACATATTCACACATAATCAACTGTTTTGTACTCGGAAAGGTTATAATTCAATAACCTTACCCGAAAATACATATTCAAACAGTTTGTGCTCGAGAAGGTTGGAAATCATCCAACCTTACTCGAACTTACATATTCAGACATAATCAACTGTTTTGTACTCGGAAAGGTTATAATTCAATAACCTTACCCGAAAATACATATTCAAACAGTTTGTGCTCGAGAGGATTAGAAATCATCAAACCTTACTCGAACTTACATATTCAGCCTATTTTAGGCAAAATTCAACACTTTTTGATTTAAACCACTTTTCAAAGACATTTCTAAGTTATGTATCATTTCAGAATATAGTTTAAGAGCAAATGGTGCATTAAGAGATCAAATTTCAGTTATACTTCATTTCAAAACAATTTCTTTTATAAACTGAAAAGATCTCAGGAATGGGATCATATTGACTAAGTAGCTATTTCATTACTTCACTCTCAGCATTATTATGACAACTTAGATAGGTTAACAGCAGGTATAAACTTAGCATGATTTTCATCTCTTTGGTGATATGATTAAGATTCAATTTGAGCATAATGCAATAATGGTCAACACTGTGCTATGATGCCTCATATCTCTTCTCAAAGCTTATTTGGCTTTCCCCAGATCACCCCAATTTGACTCCAACCTCCTGTATTTGGTCAAAAATAGTTTCTTATGACAGAACTTATTGTATTTTTGGACTTTTTATATTCAAACATGTATAGAGGTTGAACGTTGGACTTACAGTTAGCAACATGCCTTTCATTTAAGATGAGACAGATTTTGTCAACATCTTTGTAGTTCTTGTTGTAACCCTCTTGTTTGATAAAATATTTAAAACATTTATCAACTTTTGGTTGATTTATTCATTCTTCCCCTTGTTTTTGATATTTTCTCAAATTTTCTTAAAGCATGTTCTTTGTCATATAAAAAATGTTTCATTTTGGTTGACCAAATAACAACAGGCTTGTGTATGACTGGGTAATCACTTTTCTGCCATATCATTTAGAGAGATCTATCTTGAGACATGCAAAACAACTATGCCTCTCCACATAAAGATCAGCATTTTCATTATGTTTATATCACCTTAGATTTTACATCATCATGGGAAAGCAACCATACATGTTTATGACTATACTAAGGCCTTTTTAGCCTATTAATTCCATATGATCAGCTAAGTAGTCAATGTACTATCATTTCCCAAATATACAGTTTAATATTCAAGCTCAACTGAGGCAGTTCTCTTTTCTTGTAAGACATAGTCCTTAGATTCTGAGAAGTCTCTTACAACAGTTACAGCTTCAACTTTAGCTCCAGTCTAGGTTTCCATGTGAAACCTTGTGGTTCATATCCATGTTTCAACAAGAACTTTTCATCACCAGTGAGTACAGCTTGTTTCTTTCTTTGATATACAGCTTTTATTTTTGAATTATCACTGCCTGATGATTCTTGTGACTCATCAGACTTGACTGAATGAGTATTCTTGGTGAATTTCAATTACTAGTTTTCCCTTATCACCTGCTTTTGCTTCTGAGGTGATTTACTTCTTTTCACATTTTCAGTCATATGCATCTTCTTCTTTGTCTCACCCTTCACTTCAACTCTTATCTCTTTTCTATTCACATTTCCCTTTCCCAAATACATTGCATACTTCTCTTTGTACAAAACAAAGTCTTGACCAAACTTTGTTCCATTTGGGACATGGAAAGGCTGAAACTTGAGTCTCTCATTGCATGAATCAGTATGGTGTCCATATTCATCACACTTTCTACACCACACCTTTCTTTTGAACATCTCATGTTCTTGTGGTTTCCTGAATCTTTCACTTGGTTTGGGCTCTCTTACACCAATTGTCTTTCTGTTTTTCAGATTGTCATAATCAATTGAGAATGGTACAAACTCAGCCATTCTGATGTCATTTCTTTCCACATTCCCTTTAATAAAGACAACCTTTTTCAAGTTTAGTGGTTGATCATCTTCATTCTCTCTATATCTTGACTTCCTTCTTTCATATTCCTCAACAGTCTCTACCTCTCCCACATCAAAGTCTTCAACACTTGAAAAGATAGGATAAATAGGAGTAAAATATTCTATATCCATTTCTTTCTTATTTACCTTCCTTTTCTTGTTCTTTTCTAACTTCTCCAAAAACTTTTTGCTTGGAGGTCTGACAGCATTGTAACTCACATTCTTCTTTTCACCAATGTCAAACGAAACATGTTCTCTCTTAAATTGCTCATTCATTCTTTTCATTTTATGTGTAACTGGAGGATACTTTGGAAGTTGATCAACATATTCAGGCTTTTTATATTTTCTTCCTTTTTCAGCAGCTTGAATTTCTTTTTCAGTGATTTGATCACTCAAATCACTTAGATCATCTTGATCTAATTCATCTGAATCAAAGTCATCTTCAGAGACTTGAACTCCAATTGACTTTTCCTCTTTCATTTCTTTCTTCATAACAAATTCACCATCTTCACTCACCTCAACATTTTTGTACAAATCTGCAACATCTTCTTTGTCTTGAAACACATCTTTGAATTGTTGTAGATAATCACTTCTCTTTTCTTTGTCAACTTTAGGCATAAAGTTGTTGTTGAATGGTGGTGGAACAGCCTTGTACTTTTCATCTTCTTTTACTTTATTCAGAATTCCACAAATGTTTCCAGTTGAAACTAAGTTCTTTAGGAATTCATTTTCAGTTTGCAGCTTTGTATTCAGCACCTTTTCATCAATCACCATATTCTTCAACCCACTAATTTTTGTTGTGAATCTTGTCTGAGCTCTATAGCTATTCATACAATCCTCTTCCAAACTTTTCATTCTTTCCTCACTAACAATCTCACTTGCCTCATAAGCATTGATAATGCTTTGCTTCTTAAAACACTCACTTTCCAACTTACCAATCTTTTCTTTTAATTCATTGATAAGTTTAGGTAGATCAGCATTAGGATCAGAATGTACCTTAGATGAAGATGCAGAGTCTATGGCCATGAATGCCACATTAGCTCTTCTGATATCATCTGCTATATCTTCCTCATGGTTACTCCAGTCAAAGCTTCCCTCATGCTGAGTAGTTACTGCCACATTGCCTTGATTTCTTGGTTGATTTTGGTTTGCTGGAATGTTTTGAGTTGCAGGGATTTGAACAGCTTGATTCTGATTGTTGTTCATTATATATACTTGATTCTGATTCATTCCCTGATGGTTGTTCATCTGAGGCTGATAGTGGTTATTAAAATTGGAATTGAAGTTGTTGTTTGGATGGAAGTTGCTGTTGTTGGGATTGAATCATTGGTTATTGTTGAAGTTCTGCTGGTTGTTGTTTCTATGCACATTCTGCTGGTATTGTTGTTGGTTTCTAGGCTGTTGGAACTGATTGACTTGAAAGTTCCTTGGCAAATTGCACTCTCTAGCAAAGTGTCCAGGCTGTTGACAGTTGTAGCAGATAGCCTTGGACTTATCAAATCCTATTCTCTCATTTGGACCAGAAACTAGTGATCTACCAGTTCTGTTGTACAGTCTCTTGCTTCTTAATGCCAACATTGCAGCTTACCATTTGAGATCCATGTCTTCAAGGTCATCAGCATCTATTTGTTCCAAATCATCCTGCACTACACTTGTGTGAATCATGTTTTTGGCCACAAATGCATTGTAGGACTCAGTGAACATAGACATTAGGGCTTGTGCCTCACTCCCTTGAACATGCCCTGCACCAGCACTTTGAGCATTTCCATTTCCCACAGAAACTGAATCATCATCAATCAATTGAACATTAAATCTCTGTTGACCACTTTGATTGCTTGAACCATCTCCAATGAAAGACCTAGCAGTCTCATTGCTGTGATCACTTGGTTCTTCAATGATGGGAATTTGTTGTTGATTCTTTGTTGTAAGATTCCCCATTGGAGCAATTAAAGTATTTGACACATTGAAACTTGGTTTATCTTCCTTGATCATTTCATTCTCAATCATTTCAAGTTCAGCAGCTTGAAGAAAACATACTACATCATCCAATTTCAATTCATTGAAATTTTGCTTTTGAAGGATGAATTTGCAAGCAGTATACCATTCTTTTGGCATTGAGTTGAGCAACTTTGTATTTAAATCAAAGTCAGTCATTACATAGTCAGTTGTTCTCAACTCATTCACAATACTCAGAAAACGTTCTAGTATTGACTTCAACCTTTCACCATCTCTATACTTGAATCTTTCTAACTGTTGCTTCAGTCTTTGCTTCTAAATGTTCTTCAATTCAGTGTTCCCTTCATACATCTCAAGGATTGCATCATACATTGCCTTAGCAGTTTGATGATGTGCAACCTTTGTGAGGATTTCCCAAGACAGACCAAGTTTGAGCATAGCCAATGCCCTGTTATCAACCTTTCTCATTCTCTCTCTAACAGCAGCAATAGCGTTTGCATTAGCACCTTCTTCAACCACAGCTTGTGGTCCATTCTTGATAGAATTCCACATATCCACATCATTATAACAAACGGCAGCCTCAAAAAGCACTTTCCACTTGGTAAAGTTCTCCTGACCATACAATCTAGGTATCTTATTAGTAGACACCTCCTGTTCCTCATATCCAGACATTTTCTTAAAACAAAAGTTAAGCTTTTATCGAAAATAAAGTAAAATAATCAGATCTGAGAATAAATTCTTAGATCTGAGGTGTCTGATATTCAACAATAAAAATCAAAGCTTTAAGTGAAATAAGGAAAAGAAAACACCTAAAACTTGTAGATCTGGAAGAAAAATGAAGAACAGAGCCTCTGACGTCACAAATCAATCGAACAGTGCTCTGCTTACGTCAATCTTCTTCAAAACTTAATCAGCAACAATCTTTCTAAAAATAGCAGCAACAAGCTATGATACCACTTGTCAGGTCGCGCTTAGAATCGGATCTTAATCAATCATGTCATAACTCACACAAAATTAATCGTGTTGACAAGAGAGTTAATGACGGGTTACTAAGTTTAGAAAGATGACCGTTTGTTAAAGGCGGAATTAATAACAAACATACGGTTGCAATGAATATTCAGTGTCCGATGGTATAATAATGTTTTCTACCGAATCCCTTCAAATTCCAAAAACTTAGGAAATATTCCGGGTGAATTTGTACTAAGAAGACGAGCTAGTAGTTTATTTCTTATGTGTTAAAATCTAGTTCACACCTACGATATTAATTTTTAATCCGTCTACACCAACAATATTTTATGTGATTCCGTCAACTCCGACATGATTGTCCAATGAATATTACTTACATTGTTTTTCATATATATGTGTTTCATCTTCATCTTCCTCCTTCATACCACCCTAAACCTAAAATGAACAATCCGGCTCATACCACCCTAAACCTTCAACCAGGGACCTATATCCATAACCTCCACTTGATCTCCCCTCTTAAACTTCATGGTTTAGATTCAATAACAAGTGTTAGAGTTGATTGTGAAAGATATGTGAATTATTGAGGAAGATGATACTATACATATAATATAAAATAGAGATTAATTCATAAAATAGTAACCAACTTTGAAAGCTGTTCCAATCAGATCATTGGCAAAAAACTTTTGTTCGGATCAAGTCATTAAACTTTTATTTTTGTTTCAATCTTAGATTTTTTACCTGTTTAGTAAGTAATCTAGGATTTTTTTTATTTTTCAATGTTTTTACTTTGCATAGTAACTTTTAAACTTTTAAAGGTTGCGAAAATTAGTAAAAATGCGAAATATAATTTTAAAATTTATAAAATTTACAAAAAAAGTTCGGAAAATTGCAATCAATTGAAAAAAAATGCAAAAATGTTCAAAATTTTTTTTTGAATAATTGCAATAAATTACAATCCTTTTAGTTATATTGTCAGGTAGAGGTGGCAAATGGGTTGGTTGGGCCGAAACGGGTCATGGGTCGGAACGAGTTAGGGCTGAAACGGGTTAGGGTCGAAACGGGTCACTTAAAAAAGAGTTGTTTTCGCTCGGGTTGGAACGGGTTAAAGTCAACAGGTTCGGGTTAGAACTGGTCAAGGTTGGAACGGGTCAAAACGGGTTTTGGGTTAGTTTTTTATTTGGACCAACGAATTTTCAACACGTTACAGCTTGTTTTAACAGCAAAAGCTCGTTTAAGCGATTTTTCAGTTCGTTTTAGCACCTAACAACTCATTTAAGCGATTTTTCAGTTCGTTTCAACACCTAACAACTCGTTTAAGCGATTTTTTCAGTTCGTTTCAGCACTTAAAAGCTCATTTAAGTGATTTTTCAGTTCGTTTCAACACCTAACAACTCGTTTAAGCGATTTTTTCAGTTCATTTCAGTACTTAACAGCTCGTTTAAGCGATTTTTAATTTGTTTCATCACATGACAGCTCGTTTAAGCGATTTTTTCAGTTCGTTTCAGTACTTAACAGCTCGTTTAAGCGATTTTCAATTTGTTTCATCACCTGACAGCTCGTTTAAGCGATTTTTCAGTTCGTTTCAGCACCTAAAAGCTCGTTTAAGCGATTTTTCAGTTCGTTTCAGCACCTAACAGCTCATTTAAGCGATTTTTCAGTTCGTTTCAGCACTTAACAACTTGTTTCAACACGTTTTGACCAAAATGGGTTGTTTTGGTTCAGGTCAGAACGGGTTCAGGTCGGAATGAGTCCAGGTCAGAAAGGTCAAAACGGGTTTCGGGTCGAGTTTCGGGTTAGGGTCAACAGGTTTGAATTTCTTTCCATAAAATGATCATATGCACATTTGCTACTGGTTTTCAACTCTTTCATATGCATACGAACCGACCCGAAACCCGTTTTAACCTCTCTGACCTGGACCCATTCCGACCCAGACCCGTTCTGACCCAAACATGTTGACTATAAACGTGCTCAAACAAGCTGTTAAGTGTTTAAAACGAACTAAAAATCGCTTAAATGAGTTGTCAGGTGTTGAAACGAACTGAAAAATCGCTTAAACGAGCTGTTAGATGCTTAAACGAGATGTTAGATGCTGAAACGATCTGAAAAATCGCTTAAACGAGTTGTTAGGTGATGAATCGAACTGAAAATCGCTTAAATGAGTTGTTAGGTGCTGAAACGAACTGAAAAATTGCTTAAACGACCCATTAGGTGCTGAAACGAACTGAAAAATTGCTTAAACGAGTTGTTAGGTGATGAAACGAACTGAAAAATCGCTTAAACGAGCTTTTAAGTGCTGAAACAAACTGAAAAATCGCTTAAACGAGCTGTTAGGTGCTGAAACAAACTGAAAAATCGCTTAAACGAGCTGTTAGGTGCTGAAACGAACTGAAAAATCGCTTAAACGAGCTGTTAGGTGCTGAAACGAACTGAAAAATCGCTTAAACGAGCTGTTAGGTGCTGAAACGAACTGAAAAAAATCGCTTAAACTAGCTTTTGCTGTTAAAACGAGCTGTAACGTGTTGAAAATTCGTTGGTCCAAATTAAAAACTGACCCGAAACCCGCGTTGACCCTTTCCGACCTTGACCAGTTATAACCCGAACCTGTTGACTCTAACCCGTTCCGACCTTAACCAAAACAACCCTTTTTTTAAGTGACACTTTTCGTCCCTAACCCGTTTCAAGCCTAATCTGTCCCGACTCATGACCCGTTTCAACCCAACCCAACCCATTTGCCACCTTAACAATATAACTAAAAGGATTGTAATTTATTGCAATTTTCTAAAGAAAAATTTGAACATTTTTTTTTCAATTTTTGCAATTTATTGCAATTTTCCGAATTTGTTTTGCAAATTTTTGAAATTTTAAAATTATATTTCACATTTTTACTAATTTTCGCAACCTTTAAAAGTTATTATGCAAAGTAAAACATTGAAAAATTTTTAAAAAAAAAACTAGATTACCTGCTATCCAGGTAAAATATCTAGGATTGGAACAAAAATGAAAGTTCAATGACCTGATTTGAACAAAAGTTTTTATCAGTAACCTGATTGAAACAACTTTCAAAGTTGGTTACCATTCTATGAAGTAATCCCCAAATAAAATATGGACAGACACGTAAGAATTAACTAAATTATCGTCACCTTAGTACAAATTTAACAAATTTGTGTCTTGAAAGACAAAGTTAAAAGTCAATGGCCGGTCAATTTTGATATTGTTATAAATTATAAAATTAAAATAAAAAAGTTAAAACAAAATAGAAAATTTCTGTGGAAAACAGTGTTTAGTATAGCAGCATATAAATTGTCAGAAATGTGTAATGATTTAGGATGAGTTAGATTCATAGATAAATGCAAATAATTTTTACTTAAGAAATGCTTATGTGCATGTATAAAAGTTCGAATCTCATAATCCACATATAAATATTTTTATAAACGCAATACATAGACTCGATCCAACAAGTTCGCCCGATATGTCTATACTTAGGCCCGATCCAACAAGTTGCCCCGATATGTCTGATTTCTTTTGTTCTTACATTAAAACTTAATATTTGTAAAATTACTTATCTTTATTTTACAAATCTTAAGTTTTGATGTAGGAACAAAGGAAATCATACATCTTAAATGCTTATCTTTGTTTTATAAATCTTAAGTTTTAATGTAGGAACAAACGAAATCAGACATATCGAGCCAACCTGTTGAATCGGGTCTATGTATTGTGTTTATGAAAATCAGACATATACCTTTCAAAAAAAATTAAGATAAATATATCTTCGAAAGTTGGTAATTTTAATAAGGGAAAAGTGAATATGGGGCTGTTAAGCACCTAAGCTTTATATGTGAAACCATCAAAACTACGTAGTTTTGATTAAAAGTTTCCAAAAAACTGATTTTATTCCTTTCCTAGATTATGTATCAACTCTATTATTATCAGTTTGAGTAAACCTTCAATTCTTAATTCGTCATTGTTGATGAAAACAAATAATAATAAAGCCTCAGATTAATATGAGGAGAAGAGGAAGATAATTTAAAATATATTAAAATGATGTGAGTGGCAACTGAAATTCCAAATCACAAATCTAATTTATTGTTTCTACTTTTTCATCTAAAAAGTAGCAGAAGACTAGACTATTAATTTTTCCTTTATTTTTTAATTTAAATGAAGGTTGCGTAAGCACATTTTTCTTATTTTCATCTCGCCAAACTAAGAATTAAAGGTTTTCAATTTAAGTGAAGTTGAAGTAAGAATTAGAGACTCTTAATTAGGTACTTTAATGGAGAGAAAACTTAATTAAGAAAGGAATAAAATCAGTATTTTGGAAACTTTTAATCAAAACTACGTAGTTTTGATAGTTTCACGTGTAAGCTTAGGTGCTTAACAGCCCCATATTCACTTTCCCCTTTTTATAAAAATTGCTAGTTTATATACTAGTAGTCTTGGGCCTCTTGGGTTTTGAATTATAATAATTAGTTTATATACACTACTAATTATTATTTTTTCACAATGGTCGGCCGACCCCGTGCGATATGGGTAGCTCCGCCCCTGCACATGTATTTCAACTAAAGTAGTCAGCTAGGATGTCAACTAATAATATTACCATTTGTATAAATAATAAAGTTGTTCTTTATGGTGGGGGGCATCGAAACCCCTCCACAGTACAACGTCATCGCCACGTAAGAAACGGGGGGCTTCGAAGCCCTTCTCCATAACGTCTCCCTATGGTTTAAACCTCCTTTAACGACCCATTATATATGCGTATATATGTATGTGTGTATGAGAGATGGATAGAGAACAACAACCATCGTTGTGAAGCACCACCCCCCCTTCCGCGCCCCCACCTTTTGCCCCCTTCGGCGGTGTGCCATGCCTTTTCGCGCTCCAAGGCCGTTCATAGCGGAAAGTCTAACAAAGTTACAAATGTAACTTTAAATGTTGTATTAAATGAGGTTTTAGATATTTATGAATTATAAAATTTTATTTATCATTATTTATATATTATGAATCCATAAGTTATGCTATTTCGTATAACATTAAATTTATCTTTTTGTTGTATTTTTTTAACCATCTGTAACTTTTCTCCTAATGGTGGCTTTTGGGCGAGGACTAATGGGGCAGATTGATATACGAGCTTTCCTTTAAGAACGAGCCAATCTAGCTCCCTACGTGTCTGTATTTCGAGAATGAAGATAATCTGGTAAACTAGTGGTTCGTCAATAATACAAATAACTGTTAAGAAAACAAGTTGATTGTACCAACCAAACTTATCTCTTGCTTGAGGAATTTTGAGATTGGGCTCTCTGATAACTTGCATCCATATAAAGAATTACAGGCCCACTTATAATTCAAAACCCAAGAGGCCCAAGACTACTAGTATATAAACTAGCAATTTTTATAAAAGGGGGAAAGTGACTATGGGGCTGTTAAGCACCTAAGCTTACATGTGAAACCATCAAAACTACGTAGTTTTGATTAAAAGTTTCCAAAATACTGATTTTATTCTTTTCTTAATTAAGTTTTCTCTCCATTAAAGTACCTAATTAAGTCTCTAATTCTTAATTCAACGTCAATTAAATTGAAAACCTTTAATTCTTAGTTTGGCGAGATGAAAATAAGAAAAATGTGCTTACGCAACCTTCATTTAAATTAAAAAATAAAGGAAAAATTAATAGTCTAGTCTTCTGCTACTTTTTAGATGAAAAAGTAGAAACCATAAATTAGATTTGTGATATGGAATTTCAGTTGCCGCTCACATCATTTTAATATATTTTAAATTATCTTCCTCTTCTCCTCGTATTAATCTGAGGCTTTATTATTATTTGTTTTCATCAACAATGACGAATTAAGAATTGAAGGTTTACTCAAACTGATAATAATGGAGTTGATACATAATCTAGGAAAGGAATAAAATCAGTTTTTTGGAAACTTTTAATCAAAACTACGTAGTTTTGATGGTTTCACATGTAAGCTTAGGTGCTTAACAGCCCATATTCACTTTCCCCCTAATAAAATAGAAACTCCAACTATGTAAATTCTTTATTATACTGATCGAGTTAACCTAGGGACATAAATTCTTTTGGTTTTTTTATTATTTACATTTTATTTAATTTTATTAACATCTTTTCTATTTATTAGATTTATATGTATTTTTCATAACTTAGCTCCATACAAAAACCTTAAAACGGATATTGAGCGATGCCTAGAGTTAACAACTTAAAATCGGTCAAGTGGCTATATATCAAACAAAAAAATATAACTTTTATATACGTTAATCTAAGTAGGAATTATATTTTACATATTTTCTGTATGATACGACCCGACCGGAACGAATGAACTGGACCAAAAAGTTATATACCGATTTAACTGACCCGTACAGCCGAACTAGAAACGAAATTTTTTTATATATAAATGAGTATTGACCCAAAAAATTTCCGACCCCTGTGGGAATATTTCTGGATCCGCCACTGGACATGTGAAAGAATTGTATTGTTTTATAATATAGATAGGTAGGTAGATAACTTAATTGAGGTAATTACATACTATTAATAATATAATTTTAAGAAAGTTATAATTGGTTTAACTGAGGTAATTAATAAAAAATAAATAGTAATAAATGCATTAACTGTTATTTCATTTAACAAAAAAATTATTAAATTGAATAAATGGTAAGTAAAAAGTTAGTTAATTACGTGGAATATGTATAAATGAAAAATTGATTAGTTGACATCCCATGTGGATGACATATTTGAAGGTCATGTGAAAAACATGTTTTGCTTTAATAGATTAATTAGATTAGTTTGTTAGTATTTTTCCAATGTCAAGCATAATTTAAGCTTGGCTTACTATTTCCAATTCAGTATAATATTATTTTATTTATATACGTGTGTATATATATAATTATACTTTTAAATTTATAACGAAGTATATATTGTTAGTAATTTTTATCGTAACTTCATACATGATAGCATTTACTATGTAATTTTATAATTTATAAAACATAAAAATGATTGTATTAGATAGATAATAAGCTCGTATAGATTTGCTTGATTGCTTAATTTAGACATGTAAAGCTCGGACAATCTCTTTTATGTTGTTACTTATTATTCTACTTTTGATGTTCTATGTTATATTAGAACTTGTTTATTTGAAAGTTTTATTGTGATGTGTTTTTGTAAACAACTAAAACTATAGTTTTCTAAAATAAAAGAGTGAAAAATAAACTCATCATAAAGTTTATTATGTAAAATTTATAGTTATTTTAACATCATGACATGTGTTGTCCATCAAGAAATAGAGTTTACTTATGGTTAGTAAAATCATATAGTGTTTATGTAACAACTGATATGATTGAGTACTCTTGAATCGTCTTTTATTAAAAAGCTTTCGTCTTTAATTGAAAAGCTTGTTATGGTGCTAATTGACTTCAATTCAAATTTAAAAACCCGTCTGACAAATGTTCCGATGAAAAATCAATTCTATTACAAGTCTTCATGTTGTGTTTAGTGTATCTCTAGAATATTTGTAGCGTTTACTATAAACTATTATGAGAGAACCAAAAGCCAATTTGAATTGTATATTGGTCAAAATCAAGTTCTTTAAAACTCGTCAAATTTAAAAGGTACTAGTAGAAACTATTTTATAGAATCAATTAAAATAACTTATAGATATTAAAATATAAACTAAATCCTTATTAAAGAGCATCTCTAACGTAATTATTATTTTACTTTATTTTGTTGTAGAATATAATAAGAGTAATAATAATAACTACACTATTTATAAAATGTAGCATAATTATTATTATTCTACTTGTATTTTCCTGTAGTGTACGAAATTGTCACCAGATGAATTTTTTTCACCTCACTCCATTTACACATTATTAAAAATGATTTGTATCTATTGCTGACATATAAAATGTAGCATTTACATATTCGTTCTATGAAATATTTATATACCAAAATATAATTCCAAATGCTTCTTCCTTTGGTGGTTATACAAACAGTGAAAATCAATCACGTGTAATCATGAATTGTGATTATTTTATAATGGACATGAACGATTATGCCACCCACGTTAATATATAGTGTGAATGAAGATATATCTTTATATGGGATTCTTAAAGAACTAGATTATTCCTCGTAATGACATTTCTACATGTGTGGTTTGATATTAAGGAAAGTCAATTATTTGTCTAATGTATGAATAAAATCCTTAATTTTTTAAGTTTTTGTTTGGAAATGATATAAAAGATGTGCAAGCATAAAAATGATTGAACATGTAAACACCATAGGGGGGCGTTTAGGCATTTTAAACGTTTCAAAAGCGAAATTCATAGTTTTTATGTGACGCATGTCATTTTACAAACAAGGTGACTTCACATAATACCTATGTTAAATTTTTTACTGGATAGATTTGAATTGCTTCATCACAATGCAAAATTGATATGGGTATAGAAAAGATTTAAGAATATGTGTAGATATGAATTTTAGTCGGTAAATGTATATTTAGAACCTTCAATTGAAGATTTTGTTATGACTTGAGTTATCTGTCAATTTTATTTTTCCTAATATGGACAAATATTAGTAATACGATTTGACATGTTTTTTTTATGAAAACATGTTTTCCTATTTTTCTACTTTATATTTTGCTACAAAGTGATCAAAAGATTATCTCAAACTACAGTTTGATTTGGAATTGGATATATCCATACTCTCATGGCCTAGTAGCATATGAATAATCTTGTTGACTATTATTATTATTATTATTATTATTATTATTATTATTATTATTATTATTATTATTATCATTTGGGTAGATATTCATGTAATCTACTACATTGCTTGAGTTAATCCTTAACTTGTTCGATTAGTATCAGTACTAGCTAGTTGTGTCGAAAACGTTTTTGATTGTGTGTTAATATGATGTTAATGACCGTGCTCTAGTATGGTGTGGATCACATGTATCGTTGGATAAAAGGTTAGACTTACGCTTTATAGCATGTTTCGTTATACGCTTCAATCACCCGATAATTAAAGTCTAAGGATGTTTAAATATCAAAAACCTAATGCACTCAAATGTTACTTTTATTCAAGGGGGCAATTTCGAGATATTCCCTTATTCAAATAGGAAAATGCACTTTTAGACTATATCTGTCAACGTTAAGAATTCGATATCGATATGAATGGACAAAGTGGAGTTAAGTGGATATGGGCATATGGCATATCCACCAAATTTGTATCCGGTCCATTATCGTATCTAGTAACAACTAACAAGTCGATGACAATAATGACATGCTCAGACACTTTCCAAACCAACGTTTCTAGAATAAAATAAAATAAAATAAAAAACTTCGAAATAAAAGAACGATAAAGTAAGAGCTAAAAACACAATATCATAGACTCTAAATAATTTATTACGTGAGGATTTTAGAATAACAAATTTAAAAATGTAAAGATCTTAATAACTTATACATAATGCAAACAAACATGTAGAATCAACATGATCTGAAATCAACATCAATGATGCTTCTACATGTGATAAAAGTGTTAAAGTTGATGTGATAAAGGTGTTAAACTTGATGTGATTAATAATACCATGGATCTTCTAAGAAAGCACATTTGGAGTTATAAATAAAACACATAAACGTAAGTATAAATTCTTTTACTTCTTTAAAGTCGAGTCACCAAGAATTTTACACTTTATAGTCTATATGGAGTCTATTTTTCCTTTGAAAATTTGATGAAACTTGATAGTGATTTATATACCTTCTAGAAGGTGCATGGCATAAGGACATCATATGTGCATATATAATTAATAAAATGTTAACATCCAAAACATTGGTTTAGTCTTATATGATTGATAATATATTAGCATATATATAATTTATAAATAAAGGATTATATTAAAAACAAACAAACATAATGCATAGTGGATGTTTATATTGATTTTGCAACTGTTATCCATGCCACCACTATTATTAAGATTAACCCCTGACCATCTTTATTAATCCTTCATTATCTGTAAATTTGTTCAAAACAAAGCTAGTAGGTTGAAAACATATGGAAAAGTTTGATGTGAAAAATTATAAAACAAAAATTTTATAGCGTGCCAACAGCCAAGTAGATATTAGTCGATTCATCTTATATTTACCTACTGGTCTTCAATAAAAGTTTGTATCCACTAACTTATCTATAGCGCCTGAAATGAAGCCGGGAACACCGTCTCGCACTACTAGAAAAATAGCTTTTAATGACGCGCATTGCATGTCATTAAAGGGGTAGATGACACGTATATCCGTGTCAAGGAAGGCCCTGTCAAGAAAAGTTCATGACACGTATTCGTGTGTCATCTTTTTATGACACACTATGACACGTATTTGTGTGTCATCTTTTTATGACATGCATTGCGTGTCATGGTTTTAGGGTTTAAAAAAATATATTATTTATAGAATTATTAATTTCCCTATTAATGACAATTTTCATAACACAAAAAAATATTCATATGTAGACAAATAATGCATTTCATACAATATTTAATAAAATACTAATATTTCATACATCATTCAAAGTTAACTAATATCAATACATAATTTTAACAAAAAAACCAACGGTGTCACAAAAGTCTACCAATCTTTACTAATTTTCTTTAATCCCGGTAGTCTTCACTTTCATACTTCTTTTGTTCTAATATGATCATTTGCCCGAATAAGAAATGCATACCTGAAAGCAATGAACTCCATTGAAAAAAAATGAGATAAGAATCTAAAGACTTAGACAAGAGAATTTAACAATCATATGCTCAATAATAAAGAACAATGAGGGGAATATTTTGTTTCTACAAATATCATAGCTGACACATGTTGATAATCAAATATGCAGTTGTCTTTGATTCGTGACAGAGTTCACGTAAGAGTATACGTAAAATACCAAAGGGGGTTATTCATATTCAAGCAAGTTTCAATAATACCATTGTGACTGTTATGATTCGTGACAGAGTAAACAAAGTGCACGAAAAAACATAAAATTTATATTACCTGCAATCGTGTTGAATACAATTGACCAGTCAACTGTTATAACAAGTATACAAGCATCCATGTCAAGCTGTTTCCAATTCCATGAGGCCTGTGTTTATTTCTTCAGCTATTAATGTTTATGGATGTTAGTGATTACCAATATAAGGTAAACCCAATATATATTAGAATGTCATTAATAACAAAAAAGAATATATTCACTAATTATATGACAAAAAATAAGTATATATACAAATAAGAATCAATTGATACAATGCCATAATATACAACCTTTTATAATGATGCTAAACCAAGTACCTGTGACAACTGAGCCCAGTCATCTGATGCAGGATAAAGAAGCTGTGGTATCAAAGATCATATATGACAAAGTATATGCAGAGTTTAGAGTCATCAAATCATACTTTATATTTTAAAAAAAAGTTCAATAAGAACCACCAGATCCGATATCAACTCTTACCACACATGATATCTTTTCGTTAATGCTACATTTCTTAGCTATTCTTTAGTGGACTAATTGTCAGGTCGCGCTTAGAATCGGATCTTAATCAATCATGTCATAACTCGCACAAAATTAATCGTGTTGACAAGAGAGTTAATGACGGGTTACTAAGTTTAGAAAGATGACCGTTTGTTAAAGGCGGAATCAATAACAAACATACTGTTGCAATGAATATTCAAAATACGAGGACACACGAAGGATTCACTCAAAAGATTTCCATTTATATAACGTTAATCATACAAAAGGATAATCGATTTAGGGTTTAGGAGGAATCCTAGGACAGCCGTCACACACACAATATTCTCTTAATTAATGTGTCGGTCTTATCCACTCGTATATTCTGTCTATTTCGTGTCTCCTTGGCGGCGTGCCCTAATTATTCTATTTATAGGCATGCCAACCTAAGACAGGCTGTCATTCCTTCTAGAAACCCTATCCGATAGTACATACTCAATTTACATATTCAAAAATATACTAAGTGTAAAACAAGTCTTCCGGGTAAGCTTTTCATTAAACTTTAGTCTCCGAGTACGCAGTGTACTCGGCCTTCCTTCAGACTTGGTAAACATAGAAGTGTACTCGGAATCAGTTTCCGGGTAGACTTTACTTAGAGAATATTTTACCAAGTAAAATATTCACCGAGTAGACTTCAATCTTCTTGGACTTATCAAACTTTGCTCGACAAATCCTCACGAGCAACCTTGTTCTTCTATGATCCTGTTCGGCTCTTTGTTAGTTGAATAACTTATTTGATAAGGCGTACTCGGGAGTACATACCTTACTCGAGTAGAACCTTACTCGATATAACTTAGAGATATTCCATCAACTCATCAAGTATACTCGGACCATAATTATTAAATAATACCTTGCCCGGTCTTCCAATTACTTGGCTTCTTGGACTTGGTTGACCATACTTTACTCGGAAGAGTAAAATACTTGGTCTTGAAGAACAACCCTGGTTGACAAAGTGAACCTTACTCGGATATGCCAAATAGATGAACCTTACTCGGAAATCACCAAAAAGCATACCTTGCTCGGATATCCACTTAAGAAGATTCTTTGAAGTAAACCGTGCCCGGAAGGCAAAATCTCGTACTCGGCTAAGTAAAAGCTTACTCGAAGGTCCAAGGTGTACCCGGATTCAATACTTAGCAGTTTCTGAGGAGGTTGAGAAGATTCCAATCTTCAATATTCTTCAATCAGGTCAAATCTTCTCATTTGGGTCAAACTTTTGACCCAACAATCTCCCCCTAGATTGGAACACCTCAGCTGACCCAAAACATTCTATGGTTACTTACACTTAGCAAAATACACATCAAATTTCATAATTGAATTACATAAGTAAAAATTACATAATCAAAGATTTGTCCGAAGACATTACAAAGCAAAGCCTATTCTATCTCATTTGTCTTTTCCTTTCATTGTAGGCTGCTTGTCTTCTCAGCTGGATCACAGATGCTGCCCTTTCTCTGAATATATTGAGCACTTGGTAGTGAATGTGTCCTTCTTGTATCACCAAGTCTCTTATATCAGCAAGATCATCATTATGTAGGCATGTCAGATCTGCATCCTTCTTAATTGTTGCCAAGGCCTTCCCATCTGAATTCCTCAGCACATAGTGGCCAGTGTCTTCTCTGTATTCAACTTCTGTAATGACACCATTTTTCTGCACTGTGTAATTCGGCCTTCTCATCCTTCTTCCCAAGCTTATACAAGTCTCCATGTTGGACAGAGGATTTTGATCTCGGACTCTCATCTGGAAGTTCAGCTCAGCCCTGTCCATTTTCTTCAGTTTTTCTGACCTCCCTGACTTGTGAAGTTGGATCAGTCTCCAACTTCTCTTTTCTTTTAAAAATTTGAAGCCATCAGCCGCCTGTTCTTGCAGATACTTAGATAAGTCATTCATTTGTCTTCCTGCTGATCTGTCTCTGTCCCTGAAATCATATAAGTGAAGTGACTCCATTCTTCTTAGTTGTTCTTCTTTGTATTCTCTGAAATCACTTCTTACAACAATCTCCCTTAACTGCCTACTTTCCATTATGACTTTCAAAGAATCAGTAACTGAGTCATAGTAAAGCTCTCTTGGTAAATCCACATCAGACTGTGGTCCATATGATCTTTGTTGTGCAGAGCTACTTGACTCACCTCTTCCACCATGACCTCTTCCTCTAGGGAATCTCTGATGAAATGGAGGTCTAATAGGAATGGACTTTCTTGGCTTTTCAAGACCCAAATTAAAGAATTTTCTGTATGTGGCCTCCACCATTTCAGTTGGTAAATTCTCAAGCTCTCTCACATTCACCCCATGCTTGTGAAGCTCATTTAACATCTTTGCCATCCCCACTGTATTTGCTGATCTTGCTGGTACAAACCTGCCATCTGCATAATACCTAGGGTTTTCACCCTCCTTTAAGGCCTTTTCCCATTCTGCCTTCTGGATATAAAATAAGTCTTTCAGATCAACCTTTTCCAGGGCATTGAAATCAGCTTCAGTCATGCCTCTTTGATGTATCATTATGTTCCTGAGGATGTTTATCATTTCCTCATTTTCCCATGGCAAGAACTTCTCTTCATCAGACTCAGGCTCAGGCTGTTCTGGCTGAGGGATATGAGTTTCAGCAATTTTCTCTAGTTCCTTCTCTTTCTCCCTCACAGTCCTGATTCTTCTTCTTTTCACAGGTGGCTCATCATCAGTTTCTTTCATAATTGAGCTCTCAGTATAGACTCTTTTCATCTCTTTCTGTTTCAATTTGGAATATTGGTCAAATACTGCCTCTTTGCTTAAGTTTCTCACAACTTCAGGCTTTATCCCTTTCTCAATCAGATAACCACACATTCCATCATACTTTTTCTTTAATTCTTCCAGCTCAACCCTGTCATCCTTTTTAACAAATTTTTCTGACACTATCTCTTTCTCACTTTTGTACAGATCTTCAATTTGATCAACAGTGCATCTTTCTAAAGCAGCTTCTGGATACCCTTTAACCTTCAAAAAGATTTTATAGTGCTCAGTGTTTTTCTTTCTTTTCTCAACCTTCTTTAGGACTTCCTCTGCATTTATTTCAATTATGCCCCTTTGAATATAAGTCATTTCAGCTTGAGGGGTCTCAGCAGTAGAGCTTGTGTCAACTTTCTTACCTCCTTGATCAGGGTGATCATCACCCTTTCCATCAGACTCCTCAGAGTCATCCTCCCCATCATCTGATAGATCATTCATGGCATCTATCTTTGGTTCATCAGAGGCAGGATGCTTTGGTTCAGCAACATCAACATCATGAACCTCAACCTCAGGGACATCAACATCAGGAACCCCTGGTAATTTTTCTCCCGGTTTCAGTGTTTTCAAGGGGATTACCCTGATTGGTTCATCAACAGTCTGTTCAGCAGATTTCTTTCTTCTTTGATAGGTCTTTTCATATCTTCTTTCTCCCCAGTTACTAGCAGGGTTCTTTTTCATGTCTTCTTTTACTTGATCAACCCATTTTTTAGCAGCTTCAGATGCAATTGACTCCCCAATATCTTCAGGTATAATCATGTCAGTGTGAAGATTGGTTGATGGTTCAGCAGTCTGCTCTTGTTGCTCTTGAAACTTGTTAACCACCTTTCTCAAAGAGTCATCAACCTCTTGAGTTTTGTTCATATTCACCAGTATTTCAATAACCTCTTGATCTGCCACATCTTGAAATATTTCTTTTGCTACATTGGCTTCATTGATCAACAGGTCCTGTTGTGCCAACTCTTCTTCAGTCAAGGAATGGGCAATTGCTTCCCTTTCCATTGACTCTTTAATCAGTCTTTCTCTCTCAGCAAGAGCAGCAGCAGCAGCAGCAGTATCAACAAAGGATACATCTTTCTCAACGTATACAGCAGGCTCATCCTCTGTTGCTATCATTTTACCCTTTTCTTTTCTTCTCATCACCTGTTCTTCATCCTCTTGTTCATCACTTTCAAACTCATCAATCTCTTTGAATAAGTCTTCCAATTCAGAGTCATGCTCTACCCTCTTGGAACTAGCTTCTTGATCATCAATTGGCTCAGTGTATTCTAGTTCCTCAGTAGCAGCATTCACATTCACATTCTCAACAGTCAGTTCTTCATCAATAATCTCAGTCAACTCTTCAGTCAGCACATTCTCAACATCATCATTCACATTCATTACAGATTCATCACTTTCATCATATTCATTCATGATCCTCATCAAACCATCAATATTTTCAGCACTTTCAGCATCAGTCTCTTGATCCATATTTGTAACATCCCGAAATTTCCAAGTAATATTAATTATATTACTTAATATTAGAGAGAAAGTTTACCCGGGTTATTAGGAAATAAATAATAGAATATGAGTTGGTATGGGTCGGGCTAGTGTTGGGTAATGGATGTGGGTTGTGGACGTGGATTAATTGAGATGGGTTAAATAAGAATGGGATTTCAGGGATATAAATACCCCCAAAATCCCAAAAATATCTTCATTTACATCTATTTCTTCACACACTCAAAACACACACATTCTAACCGATCAAGATTCGAAGCCGAGACCCGAGATTTTTTTGATAGATCTGAGTTGGTAAGGTAAGAACAAATCCTCCAAAGCTAATATTACTGAAAATGGTTAGGATTGGATGGGTTAACCGGACCCGAAACCCAAACTGCCCAAATCGGACCCCTAAAACGTCGATTTTAGGCCGATTTGATGGTTGGGATTTGTAGGCGCCGATCATACGATTCCGTGGGTACCAAAATCGAGTTATTTGGCTAAGAAACGAAGGATTTATGGGCAAACAGATCTGCAGCGCGATAACTTCGCCTGCAAGATTAAGTTCGCCTGATGAACTTCGCCTTCAAGCATAACTTCGCCTAAGGTTTAACTTCGCCTGAAGCCAAGTTCGCCCGAGGTTTAACTTCGCCTGAAGTGAAGTTCGTTTAGAAAATAAATTAAAAACCTAATGGAAAATGTGTTAAGGCAGTTATCGAAAATAAAATTTTTCCAAGCTGACCTGGCAGCTCGACCCCAGCCAGGGGCTCTGCCCCTTGGACCCTGCTAGGGGCTGCCGCCCCTAGACCCCGCTGCCAGGGGCGCTGCCCCCGGACCCCCGTTCGTTGTGGGTAGTAATTAAGACTAGAAAGATGTTATAAGTAGTGATAGTTAAATTGATATGTGTAAATATTATACAGTTAGCCGAGCCCAGTTAAAGAAAGGGATTACGTTCAACGGAGAACGTAACCGTGTTCAGGTGAGTTTCTAGCCCCATTCCTTGTTATGTTTTCGGGGCTGTGTGCATACTTGATGTGTTGTTAATACATTTATCCTAAGTGATAAGTGTATGCCATATGTGATATATGTGATATGTATGAATGATTGCTTGATGGTACGTGAACGATCTTCGGATATTGCACGTACTGTCAGGTTGTAACGTTATAAATATGGTAAGTATGATATGTATGTTTATGTGTATGAACGTAATATAGTTAATAAAAGAAGGAAATGACGGTTGTATGGTTGTATGGTTATGAAAAGGGTACCGAGCCCTAATAATACTCGAGGTATGATGTATGGTTGTATGGTAACGAAGAGGGAATCGAACCCTACTAATATTCGAAAACAAGGGACCAGACCCTTATAATATCTATGATATTAGGGACCAGACCCTTATAATATCTGTGATGTTAGGGACCAGACCCTTACAATATCTGTGAGGATAGGGACCAGACCCTTATAATATCTGTGATGTTAGGGACCAGACCCTTACAATATCTGTGAGGATAGGGACCAGACCCTCATAATATCTGTGATGTTAGGGACCAGACCCTTACAATATCTGTGAGGATAGGGACCAGACCCTCATAATATCTGTGATGTTAGGGACCAGACCCTTATAATATCTGTGATGTTAGGGACCAGACCCTTATAATATCTGTGAGGTTATAGGGCGAAAGGCTCTTTAAAACGTATGATTATGAATGTAAAGAAAGTATGTAAGTAAGAAAGAAAGTATGTAAGTAAGAATGAAGGTATGAGTACTTATGTGTGTATGAAAGAAAGTTATGAGGTAAAGTACGTATGTATGTAATAAGGTATTGTATGGTATTGTATGATTAACTAGAACTCACTCAGCGTAGCTGACTTTTAGTATGCACGCAGGTGAGCTGATTATAAAGTTAGCATGAGGATGACACACGGCATGGATTGAACGGCTGGCATCTGAAGAAAGAAGTAAAGATGTTTTAAATATAAAGTTTTGTGTTATGGTATCAAAGAAGGGATTTAATGTTTTGTAACAAATGATTGATGTTTTATATTCCGCGAAAAGTTTTAATAAACTCTGATTTAAAGGACTGTGTTTATGAGTAAATCCGACGCTAAAGTAGGGTGCCCGGGTTCGGGGCCTTACAATATTCTCCCCCTGTTTTGGGGCAGCTGAGGTCTTCTCAACCTCCTGCACCAGGGTTTGAATCATCAGTTCAGTCTCAGCTAGCTTTTTCAACAATATTTCATTTTCATTTGTCAGCTCTTCTTTCTTTCTACTCAACTCAGCATTTTCATCCCTAACCTCCTCAACTCTCCTCTTTAGCTCATCATTCTCCAACATTAGTTCAATATTTCTTTGAAGTGTGTTTTCTTGTTGGCTTGAGGGTGGGGTTGTAGGTAATGGTTCATAAGTGGGTTGTTCAGTCATGGATGGGGATTGTGTGTGTTGTGTGGAGGTTTCTGGTTGGTCTAGGTTGAAAGATTGAGGTGGTGTTTGATGTGGTGAGGTATGTGGTGGTGATTGTGGTAGTGTAGGGATAGGTTGTTCAAGTTCTTCATGTTGCTCCCCCTGTTCTGGTGCCATAATTTCCATCTCCAAACCATCTCCCCCATCATTGCCATCATCATCTGAGTCTCTTTCAGAACTCTCCTCATCACTCCCTTCTTCCTCCTCTGAGCTCAGCTCAGGTACAGGCATAACAGCCAAATCATGGTTTAATAACCATGGCAGAATTTCCAGTGGAACACTTGCATCAAAATTGTTTGAAACACCAGGATTCTTTATTCTCTTGGATGCATCGGGATCTTGCAGTTTATGGTTGGTTCCAATTGTTGGTAAATCATGTAGAGTGCTATTGAATATGATCTGCAGAAACCTTGGGTACTGTAAAAATCTTTTGCTTTCTGGTTTCTTCAAATTCCCACCAGCCCATCAAAAATCATCTTGGAAAAATTAAATGGCAGATCAAAAATTGTACCAACAGTGGCATTTGCTAGATCAAGGCTCATCAGAGTCCATGATCCCTTTCTCGGAGCAAATCCATGAATAATGTGGTGAATCAGAAATCTGTACAGCATCGGAAATAAACCCTTCTGAAACTGTCCCTCATGGACATTTTACTTGATACCCCATTGTTTCTTTGAAAATCTTCAATAGATGCTTTGTATCGAAGCTGATGTGATTGTGATCATCGTCATTCAGTCTTAAACACCTTCTTATCATCCTTTCAGTAATCTGAATCTCTTGTCTGGCCACGGTCACCTCGATTCGTCTTTCATTACCGTCTTCAACAAGCTCTGCTGATCTCCAGAAATCCAAAGAGTGATTTATGTAGATAACCGGGCATTCAGTTAGTGCAAAGCTAATGTTTGACCGTGCCATCCATAGGATCATCCGAGCCATCGGTTCATTCTCTGGTGTTACTTGAAGTAGTGCGCACATATTGTGCTTTGGCTCAAACACATACTTCGGCTCGTTGTCTGCCATATCTGTAAAACATAAACAAACATATTCAAAGTGAAATTAGACATAAAGTTTAAAACTTTAGACAATTTCAAGTTATAAAAATGAAGAAGAAAGATAAAAATCTTCAAGAACCTGTTCTTCGACAAATTAATAACCTAAACACATAAACAGAGTGTTAGTACTCGAATACATAATCAAGTCACAATCACAATCTAATCGTGATCGGAAAACATAAAATTTCATGCTTACCGAGTCGGAAATAAGTGGCTGACAAAAATTAGGGTTTGGATTAATCTTGAATTCGATAAGTCGGTTAATTTTCTTAGTAAGAGATATTTGCAGTGGAATGAGAGAGATAGAGGGAAATAATGTAGAAGAAATTTGCCTAAGTCCCTCTTTCATACATTTTGAAAGTGGGTTTTAAATGCTTTTTGTCTTCTTGTGAATTACTAGCTGTCAACCAGTAACATTATCCACTTGATATATTAAAAACATTTAATCTCATTTAAAATCATAAGACCTTACTCGAAAAATTAATTAATCCAAAGTCTACTCGATCTTCTTCCACTAACAGCTTTACTCGGTCAAACTTTACTCGAAAAGATTTTCATTTTGAATATAAAGTTTGCCCGAATACTTCTCTTTTCCAACCTTGCTCGATCAAGTAAATTAATTTAAAGTTAAGATATAATGAAGAAAGCTTACCCGAAATACTTGATTTCTTGAGAAATAAATCGCAAGACAAATAATCAAATATAGTTATCAAATAAACATTCTTGCTAAGAATCAATTAAGATCCTCCCAAAAATTTCTCAAATTCAAATTCAAACTTATCTAGCATGAACCCTAAAAATCACAGTCACTAACATATTAAAACAACGTATTCATTCAAGTATGAGTCTAAACAATTTCATCATACTAACTCACATATTCAATCAATACATTCATTCAAGTATAATTGTATGAAGATTGTGCTCGAACATTCTTTCAAATGTAAAGTGTGCTCGGACAACAATCTTATGCAAAGTATACCAGAATAACTTTCATATAATACAAAGTGTGCTCGAAACCAAATTCTAGCAGACAGTGTACTCGGAAAGTTGGGTTTTGAAAATTACCAAGTATATTAAAGGAACACAAGTGTACTCGAAATATAAAGTGTGCTCGGAAAACAAAGTTTGCCCGAAAACACTTGTAATTTCAAAGAAATCATAAACACATATATCACAGAGCATGCTCGGAATGAAATTAACTACATAAACATTTAAGTGTGCTATAGTCTAAAATTTCATGAAGCTTGCTCGAAAATCCTAAGTTAGCACAAAGCTTGATAGGATAAACACATTCAATCATCAGGTATGCCCTTGTTCGAGGGAACTTATCATATTAAACCATACCCGAAAAGTGACAAACTTAAACAGTAACATCTAAGCGTGCCAGGAAAGATTAACAAGTCTTTCCTAACAACATATTCACTCAAAGCTTACTCGGTGAACTTACTCAAGTTCACAAAGTTTGCTTGAAAAAAACACAATCAGCATGTAACATGCATAGCTTACTCGAAGCTAACATATAACATGCATAGCTTACTCGAAACAAGAATTTCTTGTTAACAGTTAGCTATTTCAACACGTAATCATCTCAAGACTTCAAGCTTGCTCGGAAAGTGAGTGCAATAGTGCAAACATTTCAAAGCATGCCCAAAAATCATAATGTTAGTCAAAAATGACTAAGCTTACTCGGAAAGGTTGAAAGTTGTCAAACCTTACCCGAAACAACATATTCACACATAATCAACTGTTCTGTACTCGGAAAGGTTATAATTCAATAACCTTACCCGAAAATACATATTCAAACAGTTTGTGCTCGAGAAGGTTGGAAATCATCCAACCTTACTCGAACTTACATATTCAGACATAATCAACTGTTTTGTACTCGGAAAGGTTATAATTCAATAACCTTACCCGAAAATACATATTCAAACAGTTTGTGCTCGAGAGGATTAGAAATCATCAAACCTTACTCGAACTTACATATTCAGCCTATTTTAGGCAAAATTCAACACTTTTTGATTTAAACCACTTTTCAAAGACATTTCTAAGTTATGTATCATTTCAGAATATAGTTTAAGAGCAAATGGTGCATTAAGAGATCAAATTTCAGTTATACTTCATTTCAAAACAATTTCTTTTATAAACTGAAAAGATCTCAGGAATGGGATCATATTGACTAAGTAGCTATTTCATTACTTCACTCTCAGCATTATTATGACAACTTAGATAGGTTAACAGCAGGTATAAACTTAGCATGATTTTCATCTCTTTGGTGATATGATTAAGATTCAATTTGAGCATAATGCAATAATGGTCAACACTGTGCTATGATGCCTCATATCTCTTCTCAAAGCTTATTTGGCTTTCCCCAGATCACCCCAATTTGACTCCAACCTCCTGTATTTGGTCAAAAATAGTTTCTTATGACAGAACTTATTGTATTTTTGGACTTTTTATATTCAAACATGTATAGAGGTTGAACGTTGGACTTACAGTTAGCAACATGCCTTTCATTTAAGATGAGACAGATTTTGTCAACATCTTTGTAGTTCTTGTTGTAACCCTCTTGTTTGATAAAATATTTAAAACATTTATCAACTTTTGGTTGATTTATTCATTCTTCCCCTTGTTTTTGATATTTTCTCAAATTTTCTTAAAGCATGTTCTTTGTCTTATAAAAAATGTTTCATTTTGGTTGACCAAATAACAACAGGCTTGTGTATGACTGGGTAATCACTTTTCTGCCATATCATTCGGAGAGATCTATCTTGAGACATGCAAAACAACTATGCCTCTCCACATAAAGATCAGCATTTTCATTATGTTTATATCACGTTAGATTTTACATCATCATGGGAAAGCAACCATACATGTTAATGACTATACTAAGGCCTTTTTAGCCTATTAATTCCATATGATCAGCTAAGTAGTCAATGTACTATCATTTCCCAAATATACAGTTTAATATTCAATCACCCCAATACCTCTTCATTGTCAGGTTAATGGCTATCCTGTATTGACCAAAAGTGATCAGTAGGACCAAACATACATGTGAATATATGTCCTGTCAAAGTCAGAGTTATTGACATAGTTTTAAGTGAAGAAATAAGAAACAAGTCATAATTGCCCCAAATGCATTCAGTTTTCAGGTCAATGGCTATCCTTTGAATCTATAGAGATTTAAGGACCAAACATACACAAGTGCATGTCCTTTCAACTGGGCAAATGACATAATTTTCAGCAAAAACAACTGTTTGAGATATTTCCCTTTAAAAATCCTTCTTTTAAGCTTTTTATAAGCTTGAACTGAATAATCTTATCATATCTCAACACCATTAATCAACTTGCTCATGTTTTGACCAAAATCTAGTATTTATGCAAAATTCATTAAAAATTTCATTGAATCACATAGTTTTGACATAATACACATTTTGACACAAACAGTTGCATCTCATACTCAAATCTTAATCATTCTATCATCATTAAGAAAAACAGACTGTAAACTCATTCAATGTCTATTCTACCTTAACAACTTCAGAAGATCAGATTATGATCATATTCAAGTAATCATAAACATGTGATTACTCATGACATTATATAAGCAATTAATCTCACCTAAACAGATCTAATTACTTATCATAACATCAGATCAGTTAACAAGATAGTCAAGTATTATCATCAAAATCAACCAAATTGCACAAGTAGTCACTCAAGTACCTATCAGTTAACATCAAAGCAGTGACATAATCAAAACATATTAAACAACATATTCAGCAACATATTCAGCATGTGTGACCTCTTTTAAAATATTCAAGTAACACATAGAGGTACACAACTAAGCACACATCCTTAATCAGATTTCATCAGAGTTGATCATCCCCATGGCTTTCAACAGAGAGTTGAACCTGGTTCTATCAAGTAGTTTGGTGATAGGTCAGCCAGATTATCACTTGTATCAACTCTTTGCATGTCAATCAAACCCTTTTCACTACAATCTCTGATGAAATGATGTCTGATTTCAATATGCTTAGTCTTAGAATGTTGCACAGGATTCTTAACAGTAAAATATGCAGCAGTATTATCAATCAGAATAGGGGTGTTTAGAAAGTTCAAACCATAGTCCAGCATCTGATTCTGAATCCAGAGAACTTGTGCACAGCAGGCAGATGCAGCAACATATTCCGCTTCTGCAGTGGAGATTGACACTGTGGTCTGTTTCTTGCATTGCCATGACACTAGTCTTTCACCCAAAAACTGGCATCCTCCTGATGTTGACTTTCTACTCATATTACATCCATCATAGTCACTGTCTGTATATGCAATTAGATCAAAGGATTTGTTCTTTGGATACCAAATCCCTAAGTCTGGTATTCCCTTCAAATATCTGAATATTCTTTTCACAGCATTCATGTGGGAGACTTTTGGATTTGATTGGAACCTAGCACATACACACACAGCAAACATGATATCTGGTCTAGTTGCAGTCAGATACGTCAGTGATCCAATCTTGGCTCTGTATTCATGTTCATCAACTGACTCCCCATTTTCATCAGCTATCATCTTTTCTTTGGTGTCCATTGGAGTTGAGGCAGCCTTGTAATCATGACAGTTGAACTTATTCAGAATGTCCTGCACATACTTAGCTTGGTGAATGAAGATTCCTTCATCCTTTTGTTGAACTTGTAGTCCCAGAAAGAAATTCATTTCACCCATGGAACTCATGCTGTACTTGGACTTCATCACCTCTTCAAACTCCAAACACATATTTTCATTTGTAGATCCAAAGATGATATCATCAACATAGACTTGTACAAGCAGCAAATCTGACCCTTGTCTTTTGTAGAAGAGTGTCTTGTCTATGGCTCCCCTTGTGAAGCCATTTTCAAGTAAATGAGTTGATAACTCATCATACCATGCTCTAGGAGCCTGATGTAAACCATAAAGAGCTTTGTTTAGCTTATACACCCTGTTTGGATACATGGGATCCTCAAAGCCTGGTGGTTGAGTCACATACACTTCTTCATCAATCTTTCCATTAAGAAATGCAGATTTGACATCAAGCTGGAATACTTTAATGTTCTTTGAGGCAGCATATGCAAGAAAAATCCTTATGGCTTCCAGTCTTGCAACTGGAGCAAACACTTCCTCAAAGTCTATCCCTTCCTTTTGAAGACATCCCAGTGCTACAAGTCTTGCTTTGTTTTTAATCACCAAACCCCTTTCATCCCTTTTATTTCTGAACACCCATTTGGTTCCTATTGCATTTCTGTCTTGTGGCTTGTCTACAAGATCCCATACATGTAAATCTCTTAACTGGGTCAATTCCTCTTGCATTGCCTCTACCCAACTATTGTCTTTTAAAGTTTGAGCAATATTCTTTGGTTCTAATTGGGATAGAACGCAAGAGTACAGACAGATGTTAGCTATCTCAGAATGACTCCTTGTTACTCTTTCATGCAGGTCACCAATGATATTTCTAGCAGGATAATTCTTTTCAACAGTAGGAGTTTGTATTATCATATTTGTAGACAAATTTATGTCAAGATTTGTTTCATTGATTTCAGGTTCTTCAATGATCAAATCAGCTTCTGCATCATGAAAATCTGGTGCTTCATCATTGGTTTGTCTTGAAGTGGATGCACCATTGTTTCCCAGATTCAAACTTTGAAACAAGTCTTGGAATCTTGCTGTTGTTGCAGCTTCTTCATCATTTGTTTTGTTACATGTGACACTCCCATTATGAACATGATCATTTTGTACATCAGTACTATCTTGACTTGTCATTTCCTGATCTTGTTCAATGTCATTGTTTGTGGAGCTATTCACAAAAGTGTATTCTTTTTCTGTTCTAGCAACTTTCTTCCACAATTCTTCCAAGTCCAGTTCTTTCTTCTTATTTTCTTCAAGTACACTGGTCTTGTAGAATGTTTCATCAAAGTCTTCAGAATAAATCTTGAATGACTTTATCAATTTTTCATGATCAAACAGCCATGTTGCACCACTGACTGTGTTGAATTGATTCTCATTAAAAATAATGTCAGATGACTCTATTACACTCATGTGATCTTTCACATAAACTCTGTAAGCCTTTGAGTGAGTAGAATATCCAACAAAGAAACAGTCTAGTGACTTAGTTTAAAACTTGTTCAAATAGTCTCTAGTGTTTAGTAAGAAACATTTGCAGCCAAAGGGCTTGAAGAACTTGATGTAAGGCTTTCTATTGTTGAAAATCTCATATGGAGTTTTATCATGCCTTTTGTTCACAAGCACTCTGTTCTGAACATAACAAGCAGTGTTGATTGCTTCAGCCCAGAATGTGACAGGTAAGTTAGCATCAGCCAACATGGTTCTTGCAGCTTCTATTAGTGTTCTGTTTCTCCTTTCTGCAACACCATTTTGTTCAGGAGTTCTTGGAGCTGAAAATTGTTGAAGTATTCCTTTCATAGCACAAAATTCTTCCATAACTCCATTCTTGAACTCAGTACCATTGTCACTTCTCAGCATCTTCACTTTCTTATTCAGCTTGTTTTCAATCATTGTGACACATCCTTTAATCAACTCAGCAGTCTCATCTTTGGTACTTAGGAAATAAACCCAAGTATATCTTGAATAGTCATCAATGATCACCAAACAGTATCTTTTCTTTCCAATACTTTGTACACTCACAGGTCCAAAAAGATCCATGTGAAGTAACTTAAGTGGTTGATCAATTGAGTTGATGAGCTTTGTCTTATGAGTAGACTTGTGTTGTTTTCCCTTCTGACATGAGTCACAATGATCATCTGACTTAAATTCTCTTGTAGGTAAACCAATCACATGTTCACCTTTGACCAGTCTTTGGACACAAAACATGCACCACCTCTTGAAATAGCATCTTTCATATTCAACTCATACAAGTTTCCATTTCTTGGTGCCATCATCATAATCATGTCAGGTGGGATCACAAACTCAGGTTTTAAGATGAAACAATGAGAATCATCAAAACTGACTTTGTAACCCTTATCACACATTTGAGATATACTCAAAAAATTGTATTGTAGTCCCTCAACATGAAAGACATTGTCAAAAGACACTTTCCCATTTGTCAATATCCCTTTACCCACAATCTTTCCTCCATTTTCATCACTCCCAAAGGCAACTGGACCCTCATACTTCTCTACATAATTCACAAGTGACCTCTTGTCACAAGTCATGTGCCTAGAACAACCACTATCCATATACCATATATCATTCAATGGAGTGGCCTGTTCCTGCACAAAGAGAAATTTGATTAGTTTGGTGATGAGATGCAAGCTTCTTCAACTTGCAACTTATCAGTGTCAATTTTAGTGGCAGCTTGGGAAGTGAGTGTAGTAGGTTCAGGATCTTCATGAGTGATCTCCAAGTTGTCTGAATGGTCAGTTTCATACCCACACTCTCTTGGTGTCTTGACAAGTGAAGCTGAATTGTCAAGCTCAACTGAGGCAGTTCTCTTTTCTTGTAAGACATAGTCCTTAGATTCTGAGAAGTCTCTTACATCAGTTACAGCTTCAACTTTAGCTCTAGTCTAGGTTTCCATGTGAAACCTTGTGGTTCATATCCATGTTTCAACAAGAACTTTTCATCACCAGTGAGTACAGCTTGTTTCTTTCTTTGATATACAGCTTTTCTTTTTGAATTCTCACTGCCTGATGATTCTTGTGACTCATCAGACTTGACTGAATGAGTATTCTTGGTGAATTTCAATTACTAGTTTTCCCTTATCACCAGCTTTTGCTTCTGAGGTGATTTACTTCTTTTCACATTTTCAGTCATATGCATCTTCTTCTTTGTCTCACCCTACACTTCAACTCTTATCTCTTTTCTATTCACATTTCCCTTTCCCAAATACATTGCATACTTCTCTTTGTACAAAACAAAGTCTTGACCAAACTTTGTTCCATTTGGGACATGGAAAGGCTGAAACTTGAGTCTCTCATTGCATGAATCAGTATGGTGTCCATATTCATCACACTTTCTACACCACACCTTTCTTTTGAACATCTCATGTTCTTGTGGTTTCCTGAATCTTTCACTTGGTTTGGGCTCTCTTACACCAATTGTCTTTCTGTTTTTCAGATTGTCATAATCAATTGAGAATGGTACAAACTCAGCCATTCTGATGTCATTTCTTTCCACATTCCCTTTAATAAAGACAACCTTTTTCAAGTTTAGTGGTTGATCATCTTCATTCTCTCTATATCTTGACTTCCTTCTTTCATATTCCTCAACAGTCTCTACCTCTCCCACATCAAAGTCTTCAACACTTGAAAAGATAGGATAAATAGGAGTAAAATATTCTATATCCATTTCTTTCTTATTTACCTTCCTTTTCTTGTTCTTTTCTAACTTCTCCAAAAACTTTTTGCTTGGAGGTCTGACAACATTGTAACTCACATTCTTCTTTTCACCAATGTCAAACGAAGCATGTTCTCTCTTAAATTGCTCATTCATTCTTTTCATTTTATGTGTAACTGGAGGATACTTTGGAAGTTGATCAACAGATTCAGGCTTTTTATATTTTCTTCCTTTTTCAGCAGCTTGAATTTCTTTTTCAGTGATTTGATCACTCATATCACTTAGATCATCTTGATCTAATTCATCTGAATCAAAGTCATCTTCAGAGACTTGAACTCCAATTGACTTTTCCTCTTTCATTTCTTTCTTCATAACAAATTCACCATCTTCACTCACCTCAACATTTTTGTACAAATCTGCAACATCTTCTTTGTCTTGAAACACATCTTTGAATTGTTGTAGATAAGCACTTCTCTTTTCTTTGTCAACTTTAGGCATAAAGTTGTTGTTGAATGGTGGTGGAACAGCCTTGTACTTTTCATCTTCTTTTACTTTATTCAGAATTCCACAAATGTTTCCAGTTGAAACTAAGTTCTTTAGGAATTCATTTTCAGTTTGCAGCTTTGTATTCAGCACCTTTTCATCAATCACCATCTTCTTCAACCCACTAATTTCTGTTGTGAATCTTGTCTGAGCTCTATAGCTATTCATACAATCCTCTTCCAAACTTTTCATTCTTTCCTCACTAACAATCTCACTTGCCTCATAAGCATTTATAATGCTTTGCTTCTTAAAACACTCACTTTCCAACTTACCAATCTTTTTTTTTAATTCATTGACAAGTTTAGGTAGATCAGCATCAGGATCAGAATGTACCTTAGATGAAGATGCAGAGTCTATGGCCATGAATGCCACATTAGCTCTTCTGATATCATCTGCTATATCTTCCTCATGGTTACTCCAGTCAAAGCTTCCCTCATGCTGAGTAGTTACTGCCACATTGCCTTGATTTCTTGGTTGATTTTGGTTTGCTGGAATGTTTTGAGTTGCAGGGATTTGAACAGCTTGATTCTGATTGTTGTTCATTTGATATACTTGATTCTGATTCATTCCCTGCTGGTTGTTCATCTGAGGCTGATAGTGGTTATTAAAATTGGAATTGAAGTTGTTGTTTGGATGGAAGTTGCTGTTGTTGGGATTGAATCCTTGGTTATTGTTGAAGTTCTGCTGGTTGTTGTTTCTATGCACATTCTGCTGGTATTGTTGTTGGTTTCTAGGCTGTTGGAACTGATTGACTTGAAAGTTCCTTGGCAAATTGCACTCTCTAGCAAAGTGTCCAGGCTGTTGACAGTTGTAGCAGATAGCCTTGGACTTATCAAATCCTATTCTCTCATTTGGACCAGAAACTAGTGATCTACCAGTTCTGTTGTACAGTCTCTTGCTTCTTAATGCCAACATTGCAGCTTACCATTTGAGATCCATGTCTTCAAGGTCATCAGCATCTATTTGTTCCAAATCATCCTGCACTACACTTGTGTGAATCATGTTTTTGGCCACAAATGCATTGTAGGACTCAGTGAACATAGACATTAGGGCTTGTGCCTCACTCCCTTGAACATGCCCTGCACCAGCACTTTGAGCATTTCCATTTCCCACAGAAACCGAATCATCATCAATTAATTGAACATTAAATCTCTGTTGACCACTTTGATTGCTTGAACCATCTCCAATGAAAGACCTAGCAGTCTCATTGTTGTGATCACTTGGTTCTTCAATGATGGGAATTTGTTGTTGATTCTTTGTTGTAAGATTCCCCATTGGAGCAATTAAAGCATTTGACACATTGAAACTTGGTTTATCTTCCTTGATCATTTCATTCTCAATCATTTCAAGTTCAGCAGCTTGAAGAAAACATACTACATCATCCAATTTCAATTCATTGAAATTTTGCTTTTGAATGATGAATTTGCAAGCAGTATACCATTCTTTTGGCATTGAGTTGAGCAACTTTGTATTTAAATCAAAGTCAGTCATTACATAGTCAGTTGTTCTCAACTCATTCACAATACTCAGAAAACGTTCTAGTATTGACTTCAACCTTTCACCATCTCTATACTTGAATCTTTCTAACTGTTGCTTCAGTCTTTTCTTCTAAATGTTCTTCAATTCAGTGTTCCCTTCATACATCTCAAGGATTGCATCATACATTGCCTTAGCAGTTTGATGATGTGCAACCTTTGTGAGGATTTCCCAAGACAGTCCAAGTTTGAGCATAGCCAATGCCCTGTCATCAACCTTTCTCATTCTCTCTCTAACAGCAGCAATAGCGTTTGCATTAGCACCTTCTTCAACCACAGCTTGTGGTCCATTCTTGATAGAATTCCACATATCCACATCATTATAACAAACGGCAGCCTCAAAAAGCACTTTCCACTTGGTAAAGTTCTCCTGACCATACAATCTAGGTATCTTATTAGTAGACACCTCTTGTTCCTCATATCCAGACATTTTCTTAAAACAAAAGTTAAGCTTTTATCGAAAATAAAGTAAAATAATCAGATCTGAGAATAAATTCTTAGATCTGAGGTGTCTGATATTCAACAATAATAATCAAAGCTTTAAGTGAAATAAGGAAAAGAAAACACCTAAAACTTGTAGATCTGGAAGAAAAATGAAGAACAGAGCCTCTGACGTCACAAATCAATCGAACAGTGCTCTGCTTACGTCATTCTTCTTCAAAACTTAATCAGCAACAATCTTTCTAAAAATAGCAGCAACAAGCTATGATACCACTTGTCAGGTCGCGCTTAGAATCGGATCTTAATCAATCATGTCATAACTCACACAAAATTAATCGTGTTGACAAGAGAGTTAATGACGGGTTACTAAGTTTAGAAAGATGACCGTTTGTTAAAGGCGGAATCAATAACAAACATACGGTTGCAATGAATATTCAAAATACGAGGACACACGAAGGATTCACTCAAAAGATTTCCATTTATATAACGTTAATCATACAAAAGGATAATCGATTTAGGGTTTAGGAGGAATCCTAGGACAGCCGTCACACACACAATATTCTCTTAATTAATGTGTCGGTCTTATCCACTCGTATATTCTGTCTATTTCGTGTCTCCTTGGCGGCGTGCCCTAATTATTCTATTTATAGGCCTGCCAACCTAAGACAGGTTGTCATTCCTTCTAGAAACCCTATCCGATAGTACATACTCAATTTACATATTCAAAAATATACTAAGTGTAAAACAAGTCTTCCGGGTATGCTTTTCATTAAACTTCAGTCTCCGAGTACGCAGTGTACTCGGCCTTCCTTCAGACTTGGTAAACATAGAAGTGTACTCGGAATCAGTTTCCGGGTAGACTTTACTTAGAGAATATTTTACCAAGTAAAATATTCACCGAGTAGACTTCAATCTTCTTGGACTTATCAAACTTTGCTCGACAAATCCTCACGAGCAACCTTGTTCTTCTATGATCCTGTTCGGCTCTTTGTTAGTTGAATAACTTATTTGATAAGGCGTACTCGGGAGTACATACCTTACTCAAGCAGAACCTTACTCGATATAACTTAGAGATATTCCATCAACTCATCAAGTATACTCGGACCATAATTATTAAATAATACCTTGCCCGGTCTTCCAATTACTTGGCTTCGTGGACTTGGTTGACCATACCTTACTCGGAAGAGTAAAATACTTGGTCTTGAAGAACAACCCTGCTTGACAAAGTGAACCTTACTCGGATATGCCAAATAGATGAACCTTACTCGGAAATCACCAAAAAGCATACCTTGCTCGGATATCCACTTAAGAAGATTCTTTGAAGTAAACCGTGCCCGGAAGGCAAAATCTCGTACTCGGCTAAGTAAAAGCTTACTCGAAGGTCCAAGGTGTACCCGGATTCAATACTTAGCCGTTTCTGAGGAGGTTGAGAAAATTCCAATCTTCAATATTCTTCAATTAGGTCAAATCTTCTCATTTGGGTCAAACTTTTGACCCAACACTAATAATGTAACTATATATGTCTACTTGATAGCCTTAAAAAAAGTAAAATCTTAATATTAATATTGTCATTATTGTTAGTTATATAAGTGTAAATCAGAGAAGGGGAAAGGAAACCATCATTTAACTATAAAAGTTTATAGTCATTATTTCATATGCCATATTGAGAGACTCCTAGTCTCCTACTATATCCAACCTGCCTAATTGCTAAAGAACACAAAGTAGTTAGCAGATATGCACATTTACCATTTTTCACAGTTGACTTCTGAGAAGTCAAACAACATTCTTGAAGGTTTGCTGTGTTAATAATGTTTTTTTTACAAAAAAAAATAACTTGCTTCAAACTAACTATGTTTCGACTCTATACTCGACCCATCCAAGTGCTAACAAAGATATGCAATTGTTGATCATTTGACTTTTAAGTGGTTTGTTAATCAAAAAGCTCTCTTTTTTTAAAGGAAATCAAAAAGCTCTCTTGCAGAACAAATTGGATCATTTGAATTTTAAAAGTCAACTGCCCCATTTAAAAGTTAACAACACATATGCATCCCATTAAAAGTAAAGAAAACTACACTATTTAACAACCATGACAGTTTGCCACCATTTATGGTTTTCTACTATTTCCAATATACCCCTCGATCGAACACGAATTTGCGGATGACCCCAAAAATTGATTTATTTATCCAAAAATATTATTAAACTAATATCTGGAACTGAAATCATTTTTTACAGCAGCCACTACACATTCCATAATCTATACAAAATTGATTTCTAGAAATCACCCTAAAATAAAAAAGTTTTACCTAGCTTTTTAGTAATTTTATTATATCAGACTCCTCACAACTTATGAAAGCAACATTCAAGAATGCAATTCTTAGAAGTCAAACCAATATCAATATAAATTATGTGTGAAGATTAAAAGTAAACTGAAATCGGATAAAATCACAAAATATATAAATCTTCATATACGAAGCTTACTAATAATAAGAATAAACCTTGTATTGAGAAGGAACATAAGGTGTGATTCGATTCCAAAAACAGTTCCAGATAGCACACTAGTGGTTCTACTGGAATCACTTTCAAAAGCTTTGCAACTCTGTCGAACAGTTTCACCGAATGAAGCCTTGCTACCAGTGCTGCATCAAAGCAACATAATATGAACAGTAGCAATATGAGTGCAAACCATTTTTTGCTTAATAATATAAACAACTACCACCGTACACCATCGAAAATCATAATAATTTAATAACTAACAAACCTTTGTTTCAGCTCCAATATTTTTTCCAAAGGTTTTATCTCAACTTTATTAATTTTTGAAGATGGACAGGCCCACATTCTAACCTTATATTTAACCACTCTGATTTTCTTCAATGAATGTGATAACAGAATCTGAAGAGGTAGGTCCCAGCAGAGCCCAGTTGGATCCGCAAGACTCACCTTGAAGAGGGACGTCTGCGCAAGGACCAACTGGTTCCGCAGGACCAACCATGCTCAGAGAAGACCTTACGCGCAGTACGCCAGCTGTTCCCGCAGGAAAAGCCTCCCAATGGTGAAGTACCCCGCCTGTTCCCACAGTTGCGGATACAAGCCATCAGGGAAGGCTACCCGCACTAATAGCAAGGCTACACGCACAAGGCACTAAATAATTCAGTAATGTCACCTGAAGGAATGAGCAAGGCTGGAATATTCCCGCCCAAATGAGCCAGTCCGTACGCTTCTGGAAGATCTTTTGTACTATACCTGCCAAGGTATGGACAAAATAGACAAGATCTGACCAAAGCAGCCCATGAACCAATCACAGGGTGACAGCTCACCGACAACAGTACGAGGAGCACGCTCTAGTACAAAATGTCACTATCAGCCGCTGCCTACTCACCAACCCTTGTCGTGGCACGTACATAGCATGCAGTTGGTGGAAAAGAAATAGTACACAGCCGGCCATGTCACTATCAGCCGCTGCCTACCCACCAACTACCAGCATGGCACATGCGTAGCCCACAGTTGGTGGAAAATGAATATTATATAGCTGGCTGTACTTGCTTGGAAACCTACCTCCGGCTATAAATACTCCAACACCTTGGAACGGTATCATTATCTTGTATCTTATCTTCTCTAGCAATCTCTCTCAATATACACTTATATTCAGAGCAATCTAGTCTGATTCTCACGCCGGAGGGTGGTCACAAGGAGGAACCCCCCCCCTTCTCAGTGACGAGCTCACGGTGTCTGTTTTGCAGGTCATCAGAAGAACAACCATCTTTGCCGGACCTAACCCTCGTGGGAAACATCTACTTAACCCCCAGATTATCCGTAATCTGCCCGGGGTCATCTAGTGTTTCTTCATTGGCGCCATCCGTGGGACAAAGCTAGAACTATTTCTTTTTTAGTTTTTTCCAAAACTTCTGGAAAGATGGTTAACGTTACTCCGGTCCCGAGGCCAGCGAGTGACCAAGAAACCCCGGTAATCACAACCCCAGCTACTGGGAGGAACACCGGCGAGTACACAAATTTTACGAACACTACCCCGGTTACTCAAGCTGGGGCAAGTGCAGTGTATTTTACGAACACTACCCCGGTTACCCAAGCCGGGGCAAGTGCAGTAAACAATCATCCCCTATGATTCATTGATACCCAGGTGGAAAGACAACAGACGAGGCTCCCCCGCCAAACACTTGATCAAGTTAAAGCGTGGGCGGAAGCACGTCAGAAGGAATTCCAAGCTGAGTTGGATGAACGCTTACGTTCACTCCAACAGGCTGACGAATTCGGAAGCACTCGACAACAGCTCAACATGAGCAATAAGTGCGAGTACTTGGACGATGACTGGGAAGAATCCGATAGTGACGCAAACCCTCGCCATAGGGCGAAAGGGAAGCGCAAGGAAACGGACTTCCAACCGAGAAGGAATTTTGGAGAAACCTTCAAACCAAGGAACGCGGGGGGAAACCCACGTGACTTCTCCAAAACCTTTAGACCAAGTGTTGCAAATGCGGGAACGTCCAAGTTTGCAAGGGACATTGCGGAAGCAATCGCCCCGAAAAGTTCTAAACAAATGTCCAACATAGGCACTTATGACGGTATATCCGACCCAGACGATCACTTGAACAGATTCATAGCGGGGGCAACCGTCAGCAACTGGACGGAACCCACGTGGTGTTATATGTTTCAGATGACGTTGGTTGGAGCGGCCAGGGCATGGTTTGATCGTTTACCGGTCCACCACATCTATGATTGGGCGGACTTTCAACATAAGTTCAGCCAACACTTCAGTCAACAGAGGAAATATACTGAAGAGTAGTGGACGATCCTCAACTGCGTTAGAGAGGAGGATGAATCTTTACTAGACTTCATCACTCGCTTCAACTCCAAAAAGCTGAGTCTGGGCACCATAAGCGAAGATCTTGTTCCCGCCGCTTTCATCCAGGGCGCCGAATTCCCAGAGCTTATCCGCACGTTGACAGGTAAGGACGGCATGCCATCCACATGGGATGCCATCATGACGGCGGCCAAGCGCTTTTCCGAAATGGAGAAGTAACTGGGTAGGGATCTTCCCCAGAATACACACCTCTACACGCAGAGGACTAGAGAAAACAACGTTCGGACCGCCCGGCAAAACAAAAAAAGGAAGCTAGGTATTTGGCAGTCAAGGGTAAACTTTGACACCTCATCTAGCTCTCGCCCTCTAGTAGGCGGAAGGGATAACACGCACCCATCAAGCCGAAAACACCGATGGACGCCACTCACCAAAAGCGTCACGGAGATATTTGCCACCGAAAAACTCCCATGGCCAAAAGCAACAATGATCCGGCAGCGACCTAATGCGGATCAGAGCAAATCCTGTGACTTTCACGGGACAAAGGGTCACAACACTGAGGAGTGTACATCCTTGAAGGATATTGTTGAAACATTCGTCAAGGATGGAAGACTTGCACACCTTGTGGCATCAATCAAGAATGGATGGAGGAATGATAACCGATACAAAGGCAACGGACGAAAGCCCGTTGACATCAGCATCCACATGGTTCATAGTAACATCAGGGGAAAAAAAAGACGAACGACAGAACCATGCGCGTGGAAGGAAGCTGAGGTGCGCTTCCCGCGAGTGCCAGGAGGACACAGCAAAGAAGGCCCTATCGTCATCAAAAGCCAGCTCGGGCACTACATCACCTCCCGCACTCTTGCTGACAAGGGGGCCTCGTCAATGGTTATGTACAGGCAGTTCTTCGACAAGCTAGACGACGAAGACAAGGAACGCCTGGAAACGGTCTATGCCTCGATGGAAGGGTTTGACGGCAGCACAAACACCCCCTAGGTATCCTATCTTTCCACGTCATTCTCACGGACGGGAAACACTCCCGCACAGAGGACGTGGACTTTGTTGTGATGAGGAAGCCACACCACACATACGGCATTCTCTTCGGGAGAGACGGGATGGCAAGATTCAATGCCGTGGTATCTTCAGTCCACGGCATGATGGGATGGCCAAGAGCTGAGGGTGTAGCGATGATCACCGGTATTCCTCAGGTACGCATAGCATCTGTTTCATCTAAACCCAAACCAAAGATGGCTAAACCAACCATCACCGAACCAGCAAAATGGGCCCTCAATGGCAAATACCCCGACCAGGCTGTTACCATTGGCCCAACAATCACTGATCCTACGTGCACCTTACTCAAACGCTTACTACAGAAAAACGCTGACATCTTCGCGTGGACACCAACTGACATGACTGGTGTACCTCGAAGTAAGGCAGAGCATAAGCTCAAGTGTGACCCGGCTTTTACGCCAGTCATACAAAAGCGCAGAGTAATGGGGGCGGAACAAGCTAACGCATGTAGAACCAAATCAAGGAACTCCTTGACGCGGGCATCGTACGCGTTAGCAGATATCAAACATGGGATGCAAATCCCGTCATGGTACCGAAATCTAACAAACAATGGCGCATGTGCATAGATTTCAAAGATTTAAACAAAGCATGCCCCAAAGATTGTTACCCGTTACCCGAAATTGACCTCAAAGTGGATTCATTAGCACCGTTTCGCCTTAAATGCTTCCTTGACGCATATAAGGGGTACCATCAAATCCACATGGCCGTTGACGATCAGGCCAAAACCGCATTTCGGACGCCCGATGGCACATTTTGTTATCAAATGATGCCATTCGGACTTAAGAATGCCGGGTCCACATACCAACGCTTGATGGACAAAGAGTTTCATGCCCAAATTGGGAGGAACTTGGAAGTCTACATGGATGACTTGGTCATCAAAAGCCCTGAGCCAGAAGCGATGTTGAAAGACATCGAAGAAACTTTCAACACGCTCAGAAAGATAAACATGAAGCTCAACCCGAGCAAGTGTTCCTTTGGGATGGATGAAGGGAAGTTCTTAGGAGTCATTGTTACTAAAGATGGCTTCAGAGCGAACCCTGAAAAGGTCGAAGCCATTATCAAAATGGAATCACCTACTACCATCAAGCAAGCTCAGACACTGAATGGACGCCTAGTCGCACTTAACCGCTTTTTGTCAAACCATGCGGATAGGTCGTTCCCATTCGTGTCAACATTGAGAAACTGTTTAAAGAAAACGCACTTCTGCTGGACACCAGAAGCGGAAGCAGCTTTTCAGGAAATTCGGTCACGCTTGATCGAACTCCCAACGCTCACAGCACCAGAAGCGGGGGAGGAATTAATCCTATACCTTTCCGCCACAGATAGAGCAACCGGAGCAGTCCTGCTAGTAGAGCGAAAAGGCACCCAGATGCCTATTTACTATGTTAGCCGTGTCCTAACAGACGTAGAAACCCGGTACTCTACCCTGGAAAAATTAGTCTTAGCACTTGTACAAGCTTCACGCAGGCTAAGACGATATTTCCAAGGTCACCCAATCACCGTTCTCACCAACTTCAAACTTGCAAACGTTCTAGGCAAACCCGAATTGTCGGGACGCCTAGCCAAATGGGCAATAGAATTGGGAGAATACGCGATTTTATGCACAAGCAAAAACCCTTATGCGCGATTTTAACGATTGTAAAGTCATACACGTCAAGCGTAGCGAAAACAAATCTGCGGATGCGTTAAGCAAGCTTGCATCGTTAGCCTTCACCCACTTGGGAAAGGATATTCGCATTGAACTCCTTGGAGCACCATCAGTCCCGCACAAGGAAATCTGTGTCATCCAAACCAAAACAGAAACGTGGATGACACCAATAATAAATTACCTTGCGGCGGGTATACTACCAGAGTCAAAAACACAGGCAAGAAAAATACGTTGTAAAGCACTGAACTATCAACTCATCGATGACATCCTTTACAGACGTAACTTTCTTGGCCCACTCCTAAGATGCGTGGACAACCAAGATGCTGGCTACCTCCTAAGGGAAGTACACGAGGGCATCTGTGGAGTACACGCAGGTCCACGCGCTGTTGTAGCTAAGCTAAACAACGCGGGATACTTTTGGCCGGGGATGCATACGGATGCGCTGGCATACATCATAAAGTGTAGGTCTTGCCAGCTCTACGCACCCAACACGCATTGCCCGAAGAATGAACTTGTTCCAGTCACCTCTTCATGGCCATTTCAGAAGTGGGCCATCGATGTGACAGGCCCATTTCCCACAGCAGCAGGGAACGTTCAGTTTCTAGTGGTAGCCATCGACTACTTCACCAAGTGGATAGAAGCAAAACCCTTAGCCCAAACAACCGCAAAACATATCAAAAAATTTATTTGGGAATTTATTATTTGTCATTTTGGACTTCCACAGACTTTGGTGAGCGATAACGGCACCAACTTTGCTGACAAGAAGCTACAAAAGTGGCTAGAAGAACTTCAAATCACCCACACCTTTACCTCAGTGGCGCACCCGCAGGGTAATGGTGAGGTGGAAAGAGCAAATAAGAGCATCGTCGACGGCATAAAGAAAAGAGTCTTGGAACACAGATCCGGCTGGGTGGACGAAGTTCCACACGTCCTTTGGGCAAACAGAACGCTGAAAAAGGCCAGTACGGGAGAAACCCCGTTCAGCCTCACTTATGGCACTGAAGCCATGGTCCCGGTCGAAATTGGTTTACCCTCACCAAAGGTCTTGATTCAGCCAGAAGACAACGATGCGGAAAGACGGTTAGACCTTATGCTAACCGAAGAGCGCAGAGACTTAGCCGCAGCGCGTGAAGAGAACTACAAGCGACAAATGCAAAAGTACTACAACACGCGGGTAAAACTCTGCAACTTCAATGTAGGAGACTACATATTGCGTAACAACGAGGATTCAAACCAAGAGCGCCCAGGAAAGCTGGCCCCGGTCTGGGAAAGACCATACATTATCAAAGAAGTTTGGGGAAAAGGCGCATACCGGCTCGAAAGGCTCGATGGCACTCCCATCCCAAGAACATGGAATGGAGCTTAATTACGCAAATGTTACATGTAGATCAATTCCAAACTTGTAAAGAAAAGGCCTAGAGCCACTTCTAATGGAAATGATTCTCCTTTCACATTGTGTTGATAGCCTTACCTTTATACTTATGAACTTCTCACACTGATATGCCGGTATTCACCGCATAAAAATGGGAAGAAGTAAGTCGTTGTGTGTGGAATGCGGCAAAACCCACATAAACACAAAAAACGGAAAAAATTTCTAAGATGAGGAAAACCTTCACGCAGGTCAGTTATAGGTGAAGTTTGGTCATCCCACTAAATGAAAGTGACGGTCTTACCCGCACAATCATGATAGAGGAAACTGAACATTAACCTATTGACAACCGCGCGTAGAAAGGTTAACTTATTCAAAACACTTAGAAAATTTCTAAGGAAAATATGAGGAAAACCTTCACGCAGGTCAGATATAGGTAAAGTTTAGCCATCCTACTAAGTGAAAGTGACGGTCTTACCCCCACAATCACGAAAGAGGAAGCAAAACTTTAACCTATTGTCTGCCACGTTGAAAGGTTAACTTATCCAAAGTACTTAGGAAATTGCTAAGCTAAACTAGAATATGCGTGAGCAAAACATATAAGGTTTACAAGGCAAGGCATTAACAAAAGATTTATATTCCATAAAAATTCAAGTATTACAAGAATGGCCGGGCACATACCCGCGTACAAGAATATAAATCTATACAAAAATAAAAATCTATTCTAACAGTGGGAAGGGATCTAAAGGATCAAGCTTTAGGACCACTCCCACTTGAACCCGCACCATCAGTAGAGTGTGACGGTTCAAGGAAAGCCTTGAGAATAGCTAGCCCATCATCAGCAGCAGTAATCTCGTTCACCTTCTCCACCACCGGATGCGGGAAGGCAGCATACTGGTTCACTGCTTGGTCATAAGCAGCTTCAGTATCCACATCATATAGAGGGAAGTTGGAAGGCGGGATGCCCTTCTCAACAAACCCTAAACCAAGCAGGAAGCCAGCCTTTTCCCCATCCTCATGATAAGCGTTGAGGACTGTGCTCATGGCATCGTCATATGATGTGTTCGTAAGAACCCGATTCACAACCTACAAAGCAGAAATATATCTCTTCTAAGCGTAAAGAAAAGCGTAAAGAAATTGTGAAACTGCGCATACCTGAGACAATGCTTCTCGAAGAAGCCATTCCTTGATAACCAGAGCCTCCTGGAGGGTAGCTTGAGCTTCATCACGGGCGCGTTCGGCTTCGTTCTTAGTAAGGTTGGCAAGCAACACATCTTTAGCTGCAGCCTCTTCGACGCCCTTCAGCTTACGCTCAGTGTGGTCAAGCATGCCCCTCTGGTCCAGGATCTCTTGGAGCTTCTTGGCGTCTTCCATGGCCAAGGCATCATGAGCCTGTTGGAGCCTCTCTAATTTGGCTTTAAGCTCCTCATTCTCGGTGCGTAGAGGCTCGGCAACAGCTTCAGCCTTGGTGGCCCTCTCAGTTGCGTTCCGTGCAGTTTCCTTAGCCAGCCGAAGCTGTTCGTTAACAGCTTGGGCAGCCTTGGAACGGGCCTCGAGCCGGGCCTGAACTTCAACCTCGAGGGCCTTGAAGGCCTTCTCCTTTTCCACAGCAACAGCGGCAAGCCTCTTATTCTCCTCCCGGATAGCCCGTGCCTGAGCCACTTCCAGGCTACGCGCCGTCTTTAACTTGTCGTTTTCACGACAAAGTAGCTCGACGCGCGGCTGCATCCAGGCAAGGAGGATTCGGAGCTCGTTGGACAGCTTACCCTCCTGGTAGCTGGCCATGGCTTCCCCCAGCGCACCGTTTGGGGCGGCGTGGCGCGCCCATTCGACGCAATCCGCAGCAGACCGGAGGGTCGTTCCCCGGCGGATACTCCACCGAGGAGCGTACACCTCGTTGGAATCACGAACTGCAATAAAACAAAACAGTTAAGAGAAAATGATAAAAGGGATATAAGGCCAAGATAACCCCACGCACCTGTAGGGTCGACAACAGGCCAATAGCCACCAAACCCATCACCTGAACCTAAGGGATATCCATCCAAAAGGTCAAGGAGACGGGAAGGAGGCAAAGATTGGCTAGACGCCCCAACCCCGAACATACCTGAAGGACCGGCCGCGGTCGCCGGTGCCGGAGGAGGCATGGTGGAGGCCGCCGCGGTAGAAACCAACGGAGGTGAACTCACCGGAGGTGAACTCACAACCGTGGCAGTCGCCGCGGAAGAACCCGCAGAAAAAACCACCGCCGGCTCAGTGAAGGATTCCGTGAAGATGGCACTGACAGCCGGCGGGGATGATGTTACAGTTGGAACAGTTGCATCAACGGGATGAGCAACTGAACCAATACTGCAAACAGGCGTAGCCGCCTGGGTCATCGCGTCGGGTAGGTTGACCAAACCTACCGTCATGGGTCCAGAAAAGCTCCTCCCCGCTCCACTCTGGAATGCGGTAGCATCCACGCCTGCACGAAAACAAGATATATAAGTATAATGGCGGAAAGATATGTAGTTAAAGTAAATGAAGTTTATACTTACGAGTCCTCTTGAGCTTGAAGGTGCGAACAGGCGGGGACGAACCCGATGGAGCCGGCCTCTTCATACCAGTCACCGTCGTCGTCCTGAGCTGCTCGGAGGTGACAGCTATCTCAACCTCCGGAACAGTGGTCTCACCACCACCAGGGTTCCCCGCCGCCTCGTCACTTTCGGTCTCCGAGTCAGACCGGTTGCCCTGATCGGCAGTGTAGACAACCTTAGCCTTGCCCTTCCCGCCAGCAGCCTTCTTCTTCCTCGCGAAGAAAGGACCATCTGCGGATTCCTCATCAGAAGACAAAATTGGAGGAATTCCAGCAGAGGTTTGAGCATTGAGAGGGCGAGGGTTAAATAATCCCTTATCTGGCCGCGTGGCGCTCAGAATTTCGTGGCCTGGCGGGTAGGCCTTCACAAACCGATCCGCCGTTTGCTCAAGGATGGGCAACTCGTTCTCGTCAAGAGCACGAGTACCCAACCGAGCGGGACCACCACTCTCCCGCGGCTGCAGAAGAGACTGCAAGTTGTTTCCCTCTGAAAATAAAAAGAGATGGTTAGAACAAAAACCCTACATTAGCAAATAATATGAAGCATACCGTAAGGGATAGAGTTCAAACCGTATTCGAGGACGATGGGAATCTGTGGCGCCTCCGCCCCAGCATCTTTCCACACCCGGCTCATACCGAGCATCACCATCCCAGACTCCGCAAAGCGGTAAACCGGTGTCTGGATCCGGGAGATCTTTGCAAACCATTCCGCCTCCTGGTAGTTGGAAGCGTGAAGGTTGGGGAGTGCTCTCCCTTTCTTGAATGTCATCGCGATAGGGACGACACGGGCAGAGATGTAGAAGAACTCCAGCTTCCAAGACCGAAAACTGCGCTCGGTAGCACAGATCTTCAAACCCTTGATCCGGGTGACCAAGGTGTACCAGCCTTGGATGCACCTCCAGGAGTAGAAGGTCATCAGGCGGTCGACATGGGGCTCCACACCCAGAATGAGGCACACCCATTCAAAATGGCGGATCTTGGCGATGCCATTGGGTGTACCTCCGTCAGGTGCACACCGTGTCTCTCCAAAACACGGAATACAAACTTCGTCAATGGGAACCTGAGATTCCCATAAATGAAGAATGCAGCATATACCCTTATTTTGCCCTTGGGGGCATCGTACACCGCCTGGTGAGGCTCAGGAAACTCAGGCTCGAACGGCTCGAGCATGAACTTCCTGACGATGTACTGATAAAGGTCGATGGGAAGAGCACATTGGCATTCGCCAGCAGTGCTCTTATCGTCCTTATCAGACGTGGACATCGGGATCTCGGCGTACACATCAAACTCCTCGGCGGTAGCCTCAAGATCATGAGTAGAAGACATGTTTTAGATGTAAAGAATGAATGATTTCAGGAGAATGCTCGACGGAAAAGTTAGAGTATTCGCCGGAAATCGTTTAGAAGAGAGAAGTGAGTGTGGATTAAGATGCACCCTCTCCCCCTTTATATACTCATCGCAATGAACGCGATAAATTTAATGCGGGGAAGAGAGAAGCGCAGGTTCAATGAAACTATGACACGTGGAAAGTGTTGGAATACCGTATGCCCGAGACACATAATTAGGTTAATGTGGCTAGTCGTGTTTGATCCAAGTCGGGTCATACCCAATAACGAGTTAGACACACACCAATTATGTATTTGTTAAGATAAGATCTATAAGACAAATACAGAACACGACACATTCAGAAAATCGGGTTTCTGAATACTTACTTGAAAGTGTTAAATAAATTAATTGGTTAATTTATTTATTCAAATAATTATTATTGGAATGATTATTTAACTATATGTTCTTTTGTAAAATGGTTTATAAAAGATGGGGTGTATATATATTTTATAAAGTATAAAATAAATATATAAAAATATATATATATATATATATATATATATAATCATGGGGCCGGTTTTGGGTGGGCCCCACACCCCAAAGATTTGGTCAAAAATCATGTCATGGATATGGTAGAGATGGAGTGATTCTTACTTAACCAAAACCTAACCAAAGATATGATATGATTATATATATAGTATGAAAGATACTTTCAAGTAACAATAACAATAAAAATAAAACCACAAGTCTTTCTTTCTTTCTTGGTTCTAGCTTACGGCCAAGATCAAAAAGGAGGCTCGGGTCTCGGTTTTTCGTGTTCAAGCTCCCTAACATAGCTCGGTGTGTGTTGGAGGCTCGGGGTATATTCTGTTTGAGGATTTTCCCTTTTGAAAGTCTAGCATCAACATCATCATCTTCTTCAACATCAACTACATCTCTTAAAGGTTTAAGAATGTAAGTTTTACAAGCTTTGATAGTTTAGTTTTCTCGTATCATTTGATCCTTGCTTCGGGTTTCTTACCAATAGATTATTGGTAATCTTATAACATGAACAAATTATGTTGTTCATGTACACATTTCCTATAAACTTGTAATATATACATATATAAACACATGGATACATATGTTTAGTTTGTTTATATCACGCTTCCGCCTTAATTGTGACTAGTTAAATGGTTAACTTAGTATAAAATATTCATAGAAACCCAACAAATGGCATCAAGAGCCGGGATACGGGAAACTAAGCTTCGGGTTTTCGGTTTTATATTTTCCCCTTGAAAGATTTTATACAAAAAATTAACATACATGTTTTTTTTGTATTTAATCTTGTTATATTTTTTGGCTTTGTTCAAAAAAAAAAATAAAAAAAAAATAAAACCGAGTAAATGGGCCGAAGCCCAATTCGGATGTGATTGGGCCGAAGCCCACTTCTTTAGGTTAATGGGTTAACCGAGAAAAAAAAAAGAAGGGAAGAAAGTGAAATGGGCCGAAGCCCATTTTGGTTAAATGGGCCGAAGCCCATGAGACTTTTCATTGGGCCGAAGCCCATATGTTTTGGACATGTGGGCCGAAGCTCATAATCAAGTTATTGGGTCAAGCCCAAATGGGTTGGGCTAGGCCCGATAAGGTCAAGGGGTTTTGGAACGGGTTCCTAAGACATAACGGGTTATGTTTGTTAAAACTAGACCGAGCCGTAGACCAAATGGATGTTTGTTATGATTGTTATTAATTATTCAAAGTTTTGGTTTGTAATAATTAATTAGGGGCAATTTTGTAATTATTTATTCATATGGGTATGTAATAAATAGATTATTTGTAATATCTTTATTTTATAGAAAAAATGTATTAGGACATTTGTTTTGTAAATTTAAAGAAGATTGCAAAATTGGAAGTTTGGGCCTTATTGGGCCGGGTATGGTGATAATGGGTCTCACAAGCCCATTAAGGGGATTCAAGCCCAAAAGAACCTAAGCCCACCTATTGAGCCCAAATGGAAGCTTATGGAAGCTAAGGCCCAAGTTCAAGCCCAATGGATCACAACGGGGTTGAAGAAGATGCTCGAAGCATTTGGATGCGGGATCGAGTGGGAGCTACAACATCCATGTGTCATGTGTCCCTTAGGATCGGACCTAAGACACACACTTGTTTCGGCTAACAAGTGTGGTCTAACTTAGTGGCTCGTGTTTAGTATAATTGTGTATGCTTGTTAATTGATTGTTTGATTATGTGGTTGCTAGATATTAGGATATCAACTTCGTCACATAGAATTAATTAACAAAGCATAAAACGGGTTCTAATAATTATCGGTAATTACGTGACACGTAGTTTAATAAAATGGATTTATTAACTAGCCGTCTCACGCCCATAATAAAATGGTTTTATTATAAATTAGAATTTTGAAAATGGTTTCAAAATATCATGTTACTAAATGCATGTTAGAACATGATTTAAAGTTTTACAACTAGAATTATTAAAACTAAAAATCCCTTTTAAAATTAAGGATAACAAGTTAAACACCATCCTTTTGTATAACGCTTAACATATTAGTAAGCTCTTAGTGGGAAAAAGGTCACCTAACCGCGTAGAGTAAATTAATATGTTGAGGTAATATTGGCATATAAATGGGAAAAAGGTCACCTAACCATTTATATGTTGATATTACAAGTTGATACAAGTAGGACGACTTAAAATTAGAACCATGTGAAGAGGGTCACCCAAGCATGGGGTCTAATAGGTGTTGATGGGATAAACATGCAGACACGAAATATGATTTCGAACCGGTCCCATAAAATCTAGAGGTTGCAAAAGGGTTTGCAATTGTTATGAATAACTACCTTGATAAACCGACAATGGGAAAAAGGTCACCTAACCGGAGTCGGGTTTATCGTTGGATTCTAGATTTTAATTATTAATTATATTTGGTATATATAAAAGGGTATTAATAATTAAAAAGGTAAAACACTAAAATGAACTTAATTAAAATTCTGCAGATGGCCGCACACGTCGACGACAACATAATCCCTAACGTCCAAAATGTATCTCTCCGATCTATTCTCGCTAAAGACCGTCTTAACCACAATAACTTTTCGGATTGGTTCCGAAATTTAAGGATTGTTCTAAAACAAGAAAAATTATATCATGTTTTGGAAACACCTATCCCCAACGAACCGGAAGAGGGAAGTGAGGTCGAATATATGAATTGGGTCCAACACACGGAAGATTCCATTCAAGTGTCATGCCTCATGTTGGCGACTATGGTTCCCGAAATCCAAAAAGATTTCGAAAACCATAATGCGTACGACATGATTACTCAACTTAAGGAAATGTTCCTTAAGCAATCAAGAGTTGAAAGGTTCGAAACGGTTCGAGCCTTGCATGCATGTAGAATGGATGATAATCAACCAGTTTCAACTTATGTGCTTAAGATGAAAAGTTACATTGATCGCCTCGCCAAGCTCAATTGTCCCATCTCAAAAGAGTTAGCTACGGATTTGATCCTTAACTCTTTGTCGAAAAGGTTCGACACTTTCGTGTTAAATTATAACATGAACGGGTGGGACAAAAACATTGGAGAACTTCACTCAATGCTTAAAACAGCCGAGGCGAGCATGGGTAAAAGGGTTTTACCCGTGTTTGCGATCAATGAAGGTAGATCCAAGAATCGATCTCAACCCAATCCTAAGGCTAAGGTAGCAAAAAGAAAGGGGTCCTCCTGTGCATCTTAAGGGTAAGGGCAAATCACCGGTTATGGCAAAGAAACAAAAGGTTGTGGAACCGAGGGGTCATAAGGATGATCCTTGTTTTGGTTGTGGGGAGACCGGACATTGGAAACGCAATTGCCCGGTCTACCTAAAAGAGCTAAGAGACAAGAGGAATGCGGGGCATGCCTCGGGTAATGTCTTTATGATTAATATTGAGCTAAATCTTATTTCTTCTAACACATGGGTATTGGATACCGGATGTGGAACTCATATTTGCAATTGGTTGCAGGGGTTCAAAAGGAATGAAGACTTAAAGAAGGGCGAAGTGAGTCTTTTCATGGGCAACGGTGCAAGGGTGCACGTGGTCGCTAGAGGAGATTTCACTTTATCGCTTCCAAGTGGTTTGGAAGTTGTTTTGAGAAATGTTTTGTATGCTCCTAGTTTGACTAGGAACATTATTTCCGTGCACCTTCTTAGACAATGTAACTTTGACTTTAAATTTGTAAAATCAGAAATGCATGTATCATCTAATGGTATCTTTTATTTTAAAGCTGTACCAAACAACGGTATTTATGAATTGGTTCATGACAATACCTCAAATAGCTCATTATATCAAACTTCCACTAAAAGACTCAAAAAGGATTTGAGTGATTCCTACATTTGGCATTGTCGTCTTGGACACATAAACAAGAATCGTGTAAATACTCTCCAAAAGAATGGTCTTTTGAAAACAAATGAGTTAGGTTCGTTTGATGAGTGTGAATCTTGTATTCAAGGCAAGATGACCAAAGAACCTTTTAAAGGTACAAATGAAAGGGCTAAGGACTTGTTAGGTATCATACATACGGATGTATGCGGACCTCTCAAGCCCACTAGTAGGAATAGTGAAAGGTACTTCATTACCTTTACCGACGATTTTAGTCGATATGGGTATGTGTATCTAATGAAACACAAACATGAAGCCTTTGAAATGTTCAAGGAATTTCAGAATGAAGTACAAAACAGCTCGACCGAACAATCAAGGTACTCCGCTCCGATAGAGGAGGCGAATACCTAAGTGATGCTTTTCAATGTCATCTTAGAGATTGTGGAATTATTTCACAATTCACTCCTCCTTGAACTCCTCAACATAACGGAGTATCCGAGAGGAGGAATAGAACACTGTTGGACATGGTTTGATCAATGATGGCACGAAGCTCACTACCGCCATCATTTTGGGGATATGCGCTACTTACAGCGGCTCGTATTTTGAATATGGCCCCGACCAAAAAGGTGGATCGAATACCCTATGAAGTGTGGCATGGAAAGGTTCCATCCTTTTCATATTTAAGGGTATGGGGATGCATAGTTTATGTTAAACGTGACACCCCAAATAAGCTTGAGGCTCGATCCATCAGGTGTATCTTCATAGGATACCCAAAGGATGATATAGGATATATATTCTATGATCCTAGTGAACAAAAGGTGTTTGTTTCACGCAAAGGATACTTCTTAGAAACTAAGTTCCTTATGGAAGGACCTAGTGAAAAGAGAGTGGAACTTGAAGAGGTTCAAGAATCACTGGATGATACACAGTTGGTCGATACTAGTTTTCAACACGAGGATGTTGAAGATGATCAAATGGTTGATCATACACACGTTGCTCGCAGATCTAGTAGGATTAGTCGACCTCCCAAGAAATATGGATTTCCCGTGGATGATTGCTACTTGGTCGATTCGGATGAACCGATCTCCTACAAAGATGCTATCTCACAACCTGATTGTGACAAGTGGCTTGAAGCCATGAGCGCCGAGATGCAATCCATGCAGGATAACCAAGTTTGGGAATTGGTTGATCGTCCACTTAACTCCAAACTGGTTGGATGTAAGTGGGTCTTCAAGAAGAAGACCGATATGCATGGAAATTTAGATACTTACAAAGCATGACTTGTAGCAAAAGGTTTCACGCAAACTCAAGGGATTGATTATGATGAAACCTTCTCGCCGGTCGCGATGCTTAAGTCGATCAGGATATTATTTACCATTGCAGCTCATTTTGATTATGAGATATGGCAGATGGATGTCAAGACCGCTTTTCTTAATGGATATCTTGAGGAAGATGTCCATATGGTTCAGCCTGAAGGTTTTGTCGATCCATCTAATCCTGACAAAGTATGTAAGTTAAGGAAATCAATCTACGGGTTGAAACAAGCATCACGGATGTGGAATCATCGTTTTAATGAAGAAATCAAAGCGTTTGGTTTCGTCCAAAACGGTGATGAGGCGTGTGTGTATAAATGGGCTAGTGGGAGTATAATCATGTTCCTTATTTTGTATGTTGATGATATACTTTTATTTGGAAATGATATACCAAGTATGGAAAACGTTAAAGCGTGGTTAAGTAGTCGTTTCTCAATTAAGGATCTTGGAGAAGCGACATATATCTTGGGAATAAAGGTCTATAGGGATAGACAAAGGAAATTGATCGGACTCAATCAAAGTGCATACATTGATAAAATCCTGAAAAGGTTCAGGATGGAAAACTCTAAGAAAGGTTTGGTACCTATTCCTAGAGGAACCGTGTTAAGCTCATCCCAAAGTCCTAGCTCTAAGGAAGAGCAGGATAGGATGAAGCATGTTCCTTATGCTTCGGCAATAGGATCTATTATGTATGCAATGATGTGCACTAGACCGGACGTCTCGTATGCTTTAAGCATAACGAGTAGATACCAGCACAACCCAGGTGACAGTCATTGGATGGCTGTCAAGAATATATTAAAATACCTTAGAAGGACTAAGGATATGTTTTTAATATATGGGTCTGGTGAGGAGGAACTCGTCGTAAAGGGTTACGTGGATGCGAGTTTCCAAACTGACCGAGATGATTCTCGGTCACAGTCGGGATATGTCTTCATTTTGAATGGAGGTGCTGTCTCTTGGAAGAGTTCGAAGCAGGATGTTGTCGCGTTATCCACTACAGAATCTGAGTACATCGCCGCTTCAATGGCAGCCCAAGAGGCTGCATGGATGAAAAAGTTCATCATGGATCTAGGGATTATCTCTACCATTCAGGAGCCCCTAGAGATATTATGTGACAATGAGGGTGCTATTGCACAGATCAAGGAGCCTCGTGCTCATCAGAAAACGAGGCACATTGAGCGCAGATTCAACTACATAAGGGATGAAGTTGAAAAGGGAAAGATATGTATTCATAAAGTTCATACCGATCAAAATATTGCGGACCCACTCACGAAGCTCCTCGATAGGCCAAAGCATGAGGGTCATGTTTGTGCATTAGGACTTCGGTATTCTAGTAAGTGGATTTAATCTGTATTTAGTGTTTGTATAAGAACAAATGTAATGGGTATCTCATGATAATTAATTATGTTTTAATTTTTCAATGAGTTATGTTCTATATTTGCATGTTTAATCCATGAATGACTTATGTTGTTCTAAACGTCCGTAGTCGATCATACTTGTGGGAACAAGTATGAAGGTAAGACTATTATGAACCCGGATTGGTTGATATTCATGTGATGAATATAGGGCATAGGTTTGCCACCAAGGTTCATAGATATTTGTGGGATACAAATATTGGACATGATCCGCTCTCAAGGATCACTGCATGGAGTTAGTGCAACTGATCATAAGTAATCCTTGAGTAAAGGCGAGTATCATTGTGTCCTTTGACCTGAGATGCATATTGGATCTGGTTTTTCATCAAGTCTGATAACTTGACTCTCTTCTTTGTTATTTCGGTAACACGATGACGTGTAAGAAAGAGCTCAGATATCATATGAGATGTCAACGAGGATGTATGCAGTCAAGATGGAATTTGTTCCTCTTATGTGTTGAGAGTTTAGATGTCTAAGGCCTGTTAAGTTAAATCATTGAGAGAATGATCACTCTGTGTCTCTTCGATTTGACAGGACATCTAGTAATAAAGGGATGTAATGATAAGACTTACCTATATCATATCAAGTATGGACTTGAAGGGGATGATGTTATTGAATGGCACTTAGTCAAACACACTAGGGGTGGTGACCTGTTGTTAGGCGGTATTCACCATTAGCATTAACTTCCTATGAGTCTCGTGCAAGTGGGAGATTGTTGGAATACCGTATGCCCGAGACACATAATTAGGTTAATGTGGCTAGTCGTGTTTGATCCAAGTCGGGTCATACCCAATAACGAGTTAGACACACACCAATTATGTATTTGTTAAGATAAGATCTATAAGACAAATACAGAACACGACACATTCAGAAAATCGAGTTTCTGAATACTTACTTGAAAGTGTTAAATAAATTAATTGGTTAATTTATTTATTCAAATAATTATTATTGGAATGATTATTTAACTATATGTTCTTTTGTAAAATGGTTTATAAAAGATGGGGTGTATATATATTTTATAAAGTATAAAATAAATATATAAAAATATATATATATATATATATATATATAATCATGGGGCCGGTTTTGGGTGGGCCCCACACCCCAAAGATTTGGTCAAAAATCATGTCATGGATATGGTAGAGATGGAGTGATTCTTACTTAACCAAAACCTAACCAAAGATATTATATGATTATATATATAGTATGAAAGATACTTTCAAGTAACAATAACAATAAAAATAAAACCACAAGTCTTTCTTTCTTTCTTGGTTCTAGCTTACGGCCAAGATCAAAAAGGAGGCTCGGGTCTCGGTTTTTCATGTTCAAGCTCCCTAACATAGCTCGGTGTGTGTTGGAGGCTCGGGGTATATTCTGTTTGAGGATTTTCCCTTTTGAAAGTCTAGCATCAACATCATCATCTTCTTCAACATCAACTACATCTCTTAAAGGTTTAAGAATGTAAGTTTTACAAGCTTTGATAGTTTAGTTTTCTCGTATCATTTGATCCTTGCTTCGGGTTTCTTACCAATAGATTATTGGTAATCTTATAACATGAACAAATTATGTTGTTCATGTACACATTTCCTATAAACTTGTAATATATACATATATAAACACATGGATACATATGTTTAGTTTGTTTATATCACGCTTCCGCCTTAATTGTGACTAGTTAAATGGTTAACTTAGTATAAAATATTCATAGAAACCCAACAGAAAGAGCAAGCTGGCAACAGCTGTCGACAAGACGCGTGCCGTAAATCTCGCGCCCACGCGCCTGAAAAAGCGTCTGGAATAACCATATACTGTCACGTCGCCATAACTTCCTGCACGTCCTGAAACTGTCAGAAGAAACCGTCGGACGATACTAACGTCCCTTCGACAGTTTGGACTGTTCTTATCCTTTCACCAACTCTTCGAATTTCAAAAAGATTCAAAAAGATTCAAAGATTCAAAAATAAGAGGGAATATACCCCCTTACCTTGGTACCCAAGAAACCGTAAGACAAGTGCGGGTACAGTGTCAAGGCGAAACCCTTCACATACCTAGCACCTGCAGGGAATTGAAGCCAAGAATACCTTGGAAGTAAAGAAACTATAAGACGAGAGCGGGTACAATGTCAAGGCGAAACCCTTCACATACTTAGCACTTGCATGGAGTTGAAACCAAGAAGGATCTTCTGGACCGTGATTGCGGAAAGAGAAATAGCACCTCCACATAGCGGGAATGTTGAGAACTAGCATGTTTGAAACTTCAAGGCGGAATTGGTGGTTTAACATAACTGATCACTATGTCCGAAACTACCAAAACCTCGTGAAGAATCTATACAAGTGAAACTCAACACTCCCGATGTGCGAAGGGGTTAAACACCTACCCGCATCACAACCAAAGATCAGGCAGAAAAGTCGGGAATTTCTGCGAGTGACATTAGGAAAACCGCGGGAAGAATCCCCACGGAAAACCTTAAAACTAAAAAGCCTTTCCAAAACCCCTTGTTTAAGTCCAAAAGTTCACCTCACTTATTAACAATTCATGAGAAGAACATTGGACTGGGGGGACTTGAAGATGTAGGTCCCAGCAGAGCCCAGTTGGACCCGCAAGACTCACCTTGAAGAGGGACGTCTGCGCAAGGACCAACCATGCTCAGAGAAGACCTTACGCGCAGTACGCCAGCTGTTCCCGCAGGAAAAGCCTCCCAATGGTGAAGTACCCCGTCTGTTCCCGCAATTGCGGATACAAGCCATCAGGGAAGGCTACCCGCACTAATAGCAAGGCTACACGCACAAGGCACTAAATAATTCAGTAATGTCACCTGAAGGAATGAGCAAGGCGGGAATACTCCCGCCCAAATGAGCCAGTCCGTACGCTTCTGGAAGATCTTTTGTACTATACCTGCCAAGGTATGGACAAAATAGACAAGATCTGACCAAAGCAGCCCATGAACCAATCACAGGGTGACAGCTCACCGACAACAGTACGAGGAGCACGCTCTAGTACAAAATGTCACTATCAGCCGCTGCCTACTCACCAACCCTTGTCGTGGCACGTACATAGCCTGCAGTTTGTGGAAAAGGAATAATACACAGCCGGCCATGTCACTATCAGCCGCTGCCTACCCACCAACTACCAGCATGGCATGTGCGTAGCCCACAGTTGGTGGAAAAGGAATATTATACAGCTGGCTGTACCTGCTTGGAAACCTACCTTCGGCTATAAATACTCCAACACCTTGGAACGGTATCATTATCTTGTATCTTATCTTCTCTAGCAATCTCTCTCAATATACACTTATATTCAGAGCAATCTAGTCTGATTCTCACGCCGGAGGGTGGTCACAAGGAGGAACCCCCCCTTCTCAGTGACGAGCTCACGGTGTCTGTTTTGCAGGTCATCAGAAGAACAACCATCTTTTCCGGACCTAACCCTCGTGGGAAACATCTACTTAACCCCCAGATTATCCGTAATCTGCCCGGGGTCATCTAGTGTTTCTTTAGAATCAGAATGTGCATCACTGCACATCAAAAGCACAGGCCCAAAAGGCATAATCTTTCACGTCCCATGAAACCGAACCCTAAATCCAACTGCCAGCCAAATTTTCATAAAATTGGCAATATACTTATGATTTCTCCCCAAAATTCACAATAATAAACCAAAAAAGACACAGCAAAACAGAAAACAAATCAGTTTCTGTGTTTTACATAAGTGGAAATCATTACTACAACACCATATAGCAGTTTTCTTACATTAATGTATTCCCCACTTTCTGTAACTAAACCCAAATTTTAACCAAATTTCACACAAAATTCCAGCAGGCTCGTAAGATTACTCATTCCTCAACTTACGTTGCAAATTCAAAACCTAAAAATGACAAAAATGCAATAGTTCCTAACTTCAAGCTTCAAATAGAAAAAATAACATCTAGAATTTGAAAACTAGAACAAAAACCGTTGAAATAACAGATCATATTGTTACGGTTCAACACAGTTACACCTAGGGTTTCCAATTTCACTTTATGTAGCTTATTAAGACACAAATCTCCAAATTCTCAACAAATTGCAACATATATTGAAATATAAACTCAAATTGTTGCAATAACCACAAAATTATACCTATTCATGCTTTTAATTCGTAATCAATCAAAGAAGCTAGGCCGTGTTTGTGAAAAATCCCCGTAGAAGCTCTGCGTGAAGGGAATCGATGTGTGTTTGTGAGGAAATAGGCTCCATGTGAAGGAATCAATTAAAGCACAGTGAGGATGACACGCAAATTCCTAAATAAAAAAAGTGTATTCCGTTTTTTTAATTTATCTTTCCTTCTGATTTTATAAAAGATGACAATTTTTTATGACACGCGTTTTTTGGTGCGTCATAAAATCAGTGTATGTCATTGTTGGCGTGTCATTAAAGGTATATTTTCTAGTAGTGTCGACCCCCTTTTTCCATGTTGCTTTTCACTAGTTTATGTGAAAGTGTGAACAAAATGGTGTAAGTCAGGGGAAAATGAAAAGAAATGGTTCCAAGAAAACTGCCCCCCCCCCCAACAAATCCACTAACTTATCTATAGCACACGAAATGAAGCCGGGGGAGCATAAGAGAAAACCAGTACCGAGTAGGAACACTGCCCCATACCTATTTTTCCATGTCACTTTTCACTGGTTTCCGTGAAAAGAATAGGAATAAATAAATTGGTGGAAATCATGGGAAAAAGAGAAAATGGTTCCAGGAGAACCGACACCAACCAACCCCCCCCCCCCCCCTCCTCTCACGCGATTTTAAAAGCAATGAGAAACATGAAGATTATGTGTGCTCCAAAAACTAGATATCAAAGATAATATCATATATTTCTTTTCACCACAATTGGCGGTGATTGTCAAAACCTATACATAATTACTCTTTGATTAAGATTACCAATTGATTCTCTCTAGTCACTCTTACAAAATACACTATTAATCGTGATAGGGGGTTACCACTAACAAATAAAATATAAGCGTTGAAAAGAATATTACACAAAGTATAGTTTAAAACTAGTAAACTACATCTCATCCTAACCTATGATCTATTTATTAATATGATACACGTTTGTAGTTAAGAGATCACTTTAGAGAGAACACTTTAGAAATAACTTAGTTTAAAAGTGTAAAGATGATGAGTTAATTTTGAAAATCCTACCTTGCAGTCGTCGTTAGGTATGAACGTTTTTGGTACTGGTATTGATTGATATTGTCTGTACCGAATCGGTACCAAGTTTTTAGTTTTAGGTATCTGTACGGTACGGTTCTGTACGATGCCAGGATTTCCCGAATTTGCATGAAATACTGGTACCGAACTGGTACCGAACCGAATATTTCGGTACCAAATATTTTGAATTTTCGTATTCAGAATATTCGAGATCGGAACCGGTACCATCCCGATCTCATCCTTAGTCGTTGTAATGGCCTATCCAGAACCTACCACGATCCTCCTAACAACAATTGTCTTTTTTACATTTATTTTACTTTCATCGAGTTTTTCAATGACTTTCTCAAACCATTAGACTGTTTGTTGTGTGACTACATCTGGGGCTCTATGGAGAGGGCTTTAACCATGTCACTCGCGAACACCATAACACCATCAAGCGATTGGAGGCGCTAATGAGGGAGCGTGAGCCGGCTCACGGCCGTGAGGAGTGGAGTGGAGTGAAGGGAATGAATTTTTTTGGGGGGTGGGGGGTGGGGATAGGGGTGAAGGGTCAGACCCGATCACCACTATGTGATGCAATAGAAATTTAAAACATGTAGAAAGACTTATTCTTATAGATTATTTTCCAACAATTGTGTTCTTTTAAAATAATAATAATATTTATACATACACACTACATATTTGACTTATTTAATAGAAATTTTGTTTATATAAACTCTTTAATTGTATTATAAAACTTGTTCTAGTAATCACTGTTTAGTTTAACTTTGGATTTTAATATCATTTTCTATCAACCCAATCTTATATGAAATTGAATCATTATATTAAAAGCATGAACATTATGATATAATAAGATAGAGTAGATGATTGAACGCCGTTTGTTGATGAGAGAGAAGAAAGAGCTTGACGATCGGTTGTATATAGAGAAACAAGTTGTTATAGAGATACATAGTTTTCATTTTTAGACATTGGAGATGAAAAGTTGTATATGGAGAAACAAGTTGTTACAACGAAACCTAAAACCGTTATTTTATAATTTTGAAAACCAATTTAAATCAACAAAACTAAACATATGACCCGTCGAGTGTTACTTTACATATCCCTAAATATAATGAGGGCCCTTAAATGACATGTTATCCACGGGGATCATATCTTCATTAAGATACTTGCCGGTGTTTTAATTGACCAAGCTAACATTTTTGTTTATTGTTTTATTATTTATTTATTAAACTATTTATTTTGTAATTTTCTTCAATGATACATGATTTAACCACTTTAATATTAAACATTTTATCATAACTTTTTTTAGATAAAATATAAAAACTAATGAACAACCAGTAAACAAAGAATTGCCTAGTTACTTCGTACAAGTGCCTCAATAACAAAAGATCACCATCAGCTGGCCTAACCCAGATGTAAGAAACCCTTAAATAACTCCAAGTTAGCTCATGTTCAAGGAAAACCCACAAGCTCAAAAACCAACTAGTGGTAAAACCCGGACGACCTCATAATCTGAGTCTTTCTTCATTAACCCACACATGTCCCTTACAAAATATTGTCTATAGGTATTGAATACGTGTCTTTACTGAGAAACTTAGTCTTCCTTCCATAATACTAAATTCAATGATATATATTATTTATTCAATGATATTATATTATTTAACTACTTTAATATTAAAACATTTTATCATAACTTTATTTTCTAGATAAACTATAAAATAATGGGTAGGATAAAAAAAAATATTCTCAATATAAGCTAAGGTGGCGGGTGGCCTATGTTTTCTTTTGTAAATAAACAATAAATATATTGTTTTTCAACAATAATCTGACGTATTGCTTGGTCACACGTACACCAAACGTATTATTTTCCTACAAACGACAATTGACATTTATAAGAATATTGAAATTATTTAAAAATCCAAACCAATTTTATATTAAATATTAGATTTATTATAACAAAATAAATTCACGAGCTAATATTATATGATTGAGAGTTTGAGAAGCCTAATGTAACACATTCATGACTTGTGATTAGGGGCCATGCATGGATACTAACGCGTGAACTTATTTTGTTATATATAAATCTTTTATAGTAACGCAAGTTAGGCACCGAATACTAACACGTCTGCTATCTTACCTGACTAATTAAATTTATACTAATCCAGTGTTTAATTTCATGACTACATGAATTGTTTTAGTTAGATTGTCTAAGATTGTTTTAGCTGTGAATTAGTTTTATTTCTATAAAAATAAATGCAACTTGTGTATAGGTAAAGTTGGTATATATATATTATACTTTTTGAATAGATAATTAGATACGTTACCAAATCCGGTTATTCAGATCGGATTTAGCACTTGGTTTTCAGATTACGGGTAAACCTGACGGTCTGGATTCTAAAGTTCCGCACACCATAGGATAAACCATATATTCTTGGTGCGGGTCTAACAAGTTTTTGTTTTGCATATCCAGGTACATTGATTTTTACTTATGTGCAATATCTCTCCGATGAAAGTTGATATCAATTCCCAATTTATGATCGGTACGTATTTGCTTCTTCACTGTTTGTCACATGTTTTTTTCTTTTTTTTAAATCATTTTGAATGTTACTTCAAATTAAATAACAAGTACTTTTTTTAATAACTTTATTGGTCAATATTTAAAAGATAAATAAAATTTAAATAATAAAATACCGTTCCCCTTTAACCATATATCATATATGTGTGGAGTGTTTTAAGTCTCGTAAGATACATATATATAGTTGGTTTATAAAAGAATACTAGACGGGTGCCCGTGCGATGCAGCGGGAACACATACAGTTGATGTTGATAATGGTTTGGTTTCAATTTTTAACGATTCTGTTTTGGTTTTCAATAACCAAAAACCATTACTAATGGTTTAATTTAAAACCATCGAAACCAGATCGCAAATACCGCTACTTAAATGTTATTTTTTTTAAACTAAAAAAAATTAAAGCAATATCATACTCAAATTAAAGAGAATAAAATTCTCGTTTTTATGGTGCCAGATTTTTTAAAAAATAATAGCGTATGAAAAAATTATAACCGTTTAAAAGTCGTGGGTGGAAGTTGGGTTAAATGTGAAATTAAAAAAATATATAGTTAAAAGTTAAAGGGCTAAGTTGTAACTAATACTGAAATTTACAAAAACTAATTAAAGTTGAGAGGTTAAGATTGTAACCATGTTTAAGGAAATAAAGTTTAACCGTGCATCATATTGTCTAATAGACTATTTTGTCTCTCCTCAACATGCTATGTAAGTTGTACAATTTGTTAATTAAGTGATAAATTATTTAAAACTCAAGTGTCTTAATTTGCCCATTACTCATACATTATATATAGTATAGATATAGATAGAAGTAGATCAGTTTGCTTTTCAAAAATAAATTCTAGAGCTAAAAAATACGACGTGTTTGACAAGATATGTAACTTGAACTTTGTACGTTTTATTTAAATGTGACGTTGATTCAAATACTCACAAATATGTATAATTAGCAGGTCACATGACAAACTTTAACCAATTGAAGAACACGAACACCGTGACATTTTAACACGATTAAATGTGAAAGGTTCAATAACACAAATGCCATGACACTCTCAATATCATTGACACGGATTTTTATAGGCTTTGAGCATAAGACTTTAAGCACTATTTGATAGTAAGTAGATGTAAAGAGAGTTGAAAATCTAGGTTAATAAATTAAAATATTAAAAAATTTGTAGATCTACATAACCCTGATAAATGAGTCTTGAGCATGTTATGTAAACATGGTATTCATTTAACACAGTAACCTAAACTTATGTGTTATAAATGGACTAGTGGGAGAGCCCGTGCGTTGTGACGGGATACAATAGAAATTCGGTCGATGCGTTTACGCGTCGAAGGAAAACATTTTATATAAGAAACTGAACTAATGGAGACAAACCCTAGAATCCTTAGATGTGATTTGGAAATTGAAGATGAGGTCTTAAAGTAGGTTTCAATTGAAAAGGATCTGGGATTCAATAGCGGGTAGATGGAAAGGGTAAAGTATTCATCCGTTGCATTCAAATGAAAGATTCAATGACTCAAGCTAGGGATGAGCATGGTACCGGACAGGTACCGACCGGTCCCGATCCCGAAAATCCCTAATTCTTGGTACCGGTCCCGGTACCGAAATATTCGGTTCGGTACCGGGATTATACCGGTACCGGTGGTAAAAAATCGGGAAATACCGGTACCGTACTATACCGATACCGTACCGATCCCGAAACTTAAAACTTTGGTACCGATTCGGTACCGACGGTACAAAATCGGTACCGATCCCGATTTTGATCATCCCTAACTCAAGCAACGAATGTGGTAATGACAAAGCAATGAATGGAATTGAAGGTAGCATTCAGTCCAACATTAAATATACAAGCGTCTCATGAGAGAAAAAAATAGGGAGGTGAAATGTTGCATATATGTATTATAATGTAATAATATAGATTAGGTGGGTTGAATCAATTTAGACATGTTTTTAACCATGTCATTAATGTGTTGATCTATCAATAATCGAACCATGTTTAACTTCATATCAAGTTATGTTGTGTTAGTTGGTGTCATAACTTATGGGCTCTAAATCAATATTTGAACTCCTCTCCCCACTCTGTAAACGCTACTATACTATTTCTTCATGCAATGAACACAGTGAACCCGCAGTCAAAATTTGCCTCTTCAAATCCCATTTTTGTGTCAGAAAAATGAATTATGCTATGCGACTCACGTTCCTCGTTTATAAATGCAATTTTTAGGGTTATCCTTCATAGGTTCCCTTAAATTCTTACAAAAACTTTGAACACGTATATACTGCAAATTCCTCATGAGGAAGCGCATCTGGATATGGTCACTAAAGATCTAGCCATAATAGGACGGTGTTGAAATTGGATTTGCAATTGTTTTACAAGTTCGTTTCTTAGATATCGAGGTAAAAATGGCAATTTATTGATTAAACAGAGTGCTCACATAGTCACACGGGCATGATTTTGGCTAATGGATCTTGGCAATGGGCTAGAGGCAAAGGTGACGATAAATTGGTGTTAGGTCATGGTGATATGGTGTGTAGCGTTATCACATTGTGTTTATTAGACCATGTGTAGTCGTAAAGCTCCACATCCAGGGGTTATGCGCCACGTGGCGCCCAGTCAGAGTTATGGTTTTGTACAAAAAGAGGCTGTAGTCATAACTCTCCACATCCAGGGGTTATGCGCCACGTGGCGCCCAGTCACGTTTACACTTTTTTGCACCCACCACCGGATCCAATTATTCTGACCACCACGAAACCCACCGGATCCAACTATTCCGGCCACCATGAAACCCACCACCACCATGGTGTCACTAGATTCTCCGATTTGACGCCGTCGGAGTTCCAGCCACCATGAAACCCACCACCACCATTTTTCCGGCGATCCCGTTACCACCCACCACCACCACCATTTTTCTCCTTCTTCTCCGATCTGTAACTCACCCACCACCACCATTTTTTCTCCTTCTCCGATCTGTAACTCACCCACCATTTTTTCCGGCGATCCCGTTACCAACCACCACCACCACCATTTTTTCTGGCGATCCCGTTAACAACAAGACCCACCCACCCAACGGTATTTTTTTTGGATGTGTGTGCCATTCTCGCGTTGTATCTAAAACGCACCAAAAAAAAATTTCAACATAACGCGGGGGGGGGGGGGGGGTGTCCCCCGCGTTTTCACCCAAAACGCAGCCACAACGTGACCATTACACATGGTCTTAAAATGGTGTGTGGTTAAGGGTTGGTGATAGTGCTTACGGGTCAACAGTGTGGTGAAGTTGACAAAATACAAACATGATATTGTGTATTAGTGGTGGCAACCCATGAGGTGGGGTGGTGTTTGTCCGATAGCTTGCGGAATTGATGAAACCAAATGTTTTTATGTGGTTTTATATATGACCATAAGACTTTGCATATTAAGCTAACTTTGGTTACTTTTTAGAAGACCTGGGATGGTGCGTTAGAGAGACTAAGGATGGACGTTATTGTGTAAAAACACAAAAAAAGGGTATGTGAACGGGGATGTGAGATGGACGATGAGAGTAGAAGCTTGTTGTTGGGTTTTTATTTTAGTATCCACGAACAGGGTGGATGATATAAGATAATGTGCGTTTTCATACATTGTTAGTTGTTTTGGCTTCGGACAATGCGAGCAGTGGCACAATTGACCGCGTTTCTTAGACTCATTATTATGGGTACTCTAACAAAGTACAATTCTCGTTGTATACACATTCATGTATATTTGTATAATAAACGTGTTAAACAAGTGGTGCTCTTAGAGTGACAAGTTAAATACATACGCGTGTTTGACGTTCTAAAACATAATTTGATATCATAAGAGGGTTTAAAAGGAACATATTCGCGTATTAGGCGTTTTGAAAAATTGTTGTCGAAGTTTGCATCGAAATACAATATAAGGCCTTAAAAATGTGGATGTTTTAATACACAATTCGTTTAACACAGCAAGTTTTATTTCAAATATCTTTATTAAAAGTTGAAATAATTAGATTAACTAGATTTAACAAATACATATGACACATTAATAAATAAAAAAAATCGCTTGTGCAGAGATATGACATGGATCCAGGATAAACTAAAACTCGGTACAAACTAATTGTACGATAAGAATCCAAAGGGTCATTACCACATTTTATTACTCCGTTCACTTGGTGACGATCAATGACGTTACAAAAGAACTCAACCCTAACATCTATAACTATACATAACATAGAGGAAGAAAAAGAAGAAAAACTCATGTATGCTCTTATTCCTACAAGCTCTCACACTTTTACTCACATTTCTCTTAAAAAAACAAATATTTGTCCTTACGTCAGAGTTTGGTCACAACTCACAAGTGAAATGCCCATCTAGTGGATGGTGTTTGTTTTGTATGATCACCATTGACAATAGCAAGAAGGATCATCAAGGAGGACAATGTAGCAATCCAAAAGTTATGTCCTAAAGTCTTCACTTCGCATTTATGAGGCCTTCCTCAATAATTGCATAATAAGAAAACGTGACACCATGTTAATTCAAGCTAGGGGCACCACATAACTTGTTAGAGAGAATTAATTAGAGATATAAAGTCAAAAAAAGTGAATTATTTGAGCACAAAAAGCTAGGGTCAGGCGTGTTGGAACTTAAATGTGGGATACCCCTTTAAGACTATATGATTAGCCCTTTAAAACCAGTCAATCAGTCAGTTTACCTATAGCTGCTTTTAGTTATAAATCGAAACATTAACAAACAATAAACAATCGATTAATAACAGGTGGAATGAGAATAGACAATTTGGACTAAATTTGGATACCGTCAACGTCAACGGCAAAGACTTAACCTATAATACCAAAAAAGTATATATGATTTTAAAACTAAAAGTTTATTCGGGTTGACCCGAAACCTAGAATTCGGACACAAGAACCAACCCAAATTACTTCGGTTCTGGTTCCGGGTTTATCAGGTCAGGTTAATTCGGGTTTAGGTACAGGTTTTCTCGGGTTGGGATTCGGGTAAAAGTGACAACCCTAATCAAAACTTGAAATTTAGCGTAAAGTGTAGAGGTGTTTATCGAATTTCTTTTCAAGTCATTCTTGTTAGGCAAAATTTAAACCGAATTCGTATGTTATCTTATTCAAATTCAAAATGTTATAAAGTGATTCAAATATACACAAATTATTAAAAAGAAAAATATAATATATGTATTCGAATTCATCATCGTAATTTTTATTCAAAACAAATATAGAATTTTTGAGTCCGAGTAGTTAAAATTATGGTTCGTGTAAAACTCACACGATTTATATAACAATGTTTCGATATTGGTGTAAATTTAGTTTAATGTTTTTTTGGACTTTTTGAGGGTTGCTTTCCGGATCGGGGAGATAGCTCGTGGGTGTTGGGTCCTCTTGTTACTTGTTAGCATTGGTTTATTTATATAAGTTTATAGTCTTGAATAATAATAATAATAATAATAATAATAAATGATAAATGATCTTTTATATTTGTTGGGAGATTTTTTTAACGACCAACAAATAGATAATTGTTTAGATATTTCGTACGGGGTGACCAAATGACAAAAGACCACCGGCAGCTAACCCAACTCGCCTAAACACCCACTGGTGGTAAAACTCGAACGTTTTTAGAAACGAACCGAAAATTAAAAAGATTACAGTCTTCTGTCGTTAAGTCACTCATGTCCCCTTTAAATTGTTATCAGTGGGATTTTAACCTGAGTTTCCATTAAAGAAATCAAAATTCTTACCTATACATCAACTATGGCAAATAAATAAATAAAACATGCAAATACATACATCGTGTGGGTCCCACTTTACCTAGTTACCTCCACTATATAACCCACCAAACACCCTTTTGCAATGCCCATAAGCCCAAATAACAAAAACATTTTAAACCTCTACCACACACACCAACTCCATGGAAACTTATTCCTATTTAATCCGGTCATCATCGGAATACCACCGCCGGAGAATTCGCCGAAAAGCTACTTTCCAAAAGCGGTGTTTAACGATGGCGAAGCAGCATCGAACGCGTTTTTATATACTCCGGCGATGCGTATGCATGCTCCTTTGCTGGAACAATCACTCTCTTTCTGATTGACTGTGATCAGTGATTGTTCCAGCTTGGGATGTACCGGTACCGTACCGGAAAAGTACAACACGTATTTTTTCGGTTCGGTACCAGTAATTTTAATGTTTTTGGTACTGGTACAATGAAAGTACGGAAATTAAATGGTACCGGTACCAAAAACATGGAAAACCGGATACAGGTACTGGTACTGTGTTTGGTCATTACCTGGATTCGATAAGAAATGCTCATTTGTAGTTCTACATGATCCGACGACGCGCCTATATGGAATTTGATTTGATTATTCCGGTGTAAATTACGCTATTTCGTCTGCGGCGTGATAAAGACGGTAATTTTAATCGTTTTGTTGTGAGGCGGCGTGATAAACGACAGCTTGGGATTATACCGGTACCGTACCGAAAAATACAGTAAAAACATTACCTACCTATTGTTTCGGTTTGGTACCGGTATTGATTTGTTTGTTTCGGTACCAGTACCATGAAAATATGGAAATCATATGGTACTGGTACCGAAAACATGAAAAACCGAATACAGGTACAGGTACTGTATTTGGTTGGTACCTGTATTCGGTTAGAATTGCCTATCCCTGATTTTTCAGCAATGAGTGATCGTATCAACCGTGGTTCAGACGCGGATTTGATCGTTTTAGCAAAATGGCGAGTTGAAGGAAGAATAAATTCCGGTGAAGAGAATGAAATCAGGTTAACAGATGAATATGAGTATCTTAATTGTATTGATGAGTTGATGTGTTTTTGGAATTGATGTTTGTTTATGAAAAATTTGGATGTAACTGGTTACCAAATTTATGATTGTTTCTAGTTCAAATCAAAATCATCTCCGATTATCGTGAATTTAGCGCAAAGCAGAACCGAGTCGGAGCTCGACTAGGCTTAACCTCGGCTTGTTTAAGATACACATAGCTCGAGCCTCGAGTTTAGCTCATTTAACTTACATGGAGCTCGAGTTTAACTCGTTTCGTGCTCTAATTCTATAGCTTGAGCTCAGCTCACATAATAGTTTTCGAGTTTAAGTTTGGTTTGGTCTCGGCTCGATTACTGTTATTGATTATTTTTTATATATTTATAATACTTTCAGAATATGTATGTGTTTCATTTATAATTTTTTATAAGCATAACATATGCTATTTAGTAAATTTTCTCTTAACTTTATATATTTTTAAAAATATATACATTAAATTAAAATTATATTAGGCTCGCGAGCCGGTTCAAGCTCGATCAATGAATCTTGGGTTTAGGCTTATTTAATAAACAACCTTATTTTTAGGCTCCAGCTCATTTAAGCTTGGCTTAATCGAGCTTTTTACCAGTTGATCTCAAGTAGCTTGCAAACCGCTCAGCTCGTTTACACCCGTAGTTGCATTCCGACGAAGAAAACGAAATAGGTTAACATATAAATATGAATACCTGAATTGTAATCGTTTACTGAATTTATGATTGATTGTACTTGAAAACAAAATCGTGTTCAATCATCTTATTGTTGGTAATTAGGCGCGGTCAACTTCGATATGCTATGTGTAAACTGTGCGATAGAAAGTAAGACAATCAAATTCTACAACACTCAAATTGTACTCTGGATAATGGTTTAAACTTTACATATAGATCATGAACCATTTGATTGTGATTTGTGTCGTGTTATGATATACATATTTCCAAATTTTTTAGCCAAATGGATATGGCATATGCAATACAAGCATATCCGGCTCATAATATGGACACTCACACACTTGTTAGAATAAATACATTAGTGTAGACATAACAAAAGTTAAAAAGTGTGAGTGGGATGATATAAACGTTTTATGAATTTTATATAGGGTTGGTATCATTTAAGAACTCTAAAAAGATTAAGAACTCTTAGGAACCCTTAACAACCAAACAATTTTTTAATTTTTTTTATATATTAACATTATTTAAGAGTAGTTTTATCATATTTTATATAAAAAATTTTGATTACATATATTAATCACAAGTTTAGATATATGTAAAATTTATGTACTAACAAATTTACATATGTGTAAAACAAAACATAGATATGTATAAAAACTAATTTTCAAAACTGTAATTGTAGATATAGATATACATAACGATAAAACTACTCTCAAGGAACATTAACACACAAAAAAATTTATAAAAAACGTTAGTTTTCAAAGGTTTCTTCAAGTTCTTAAATAATTTAACAGTTCTGTAATGATACTCATCCTATATATATATTAGTGTATAAAATGTAATCAAAATAGTGTATATTATACATTTCTTATTCCTCATAACACATTATTTGTTCTAAAGCAAATATATACAAGTGTGTTATAGAGTCTTTACATCTCTTGTAACATTATTAGAACGTGCTCAAAAACAACTAGTGTTACCAATGTATTAGATAAAGCTGTTACGTACAACTAAAGGGTCGGAGTTCAAGTTTTATAATAAACAAAATTATGTAATTTAAAAATATAGTTTGAGAGAGTGAGTTTATAGTTAAAAAGAAATTAAACATGTAATATTGCCGAATGTTGATTTTAATTTTTGGTAATACTAATGGCGTCCAGGTTTTACTATCAGTGGTTTTCGAGCGGATGAGTTTTTCTTGACACATGAGATAACTTGAAGGCACTTAAGGTTTCATACGGATGGGTTAGGCGAGTTAGTGGTGATCTTTTGCTATTGGAGCGTTCCGTACGAAATACCCAGACAATTCTATGTTTGTTCGCGGTACAAAAGGAAAATACAAATATTATTATTTATTTTTATTTTTTATTAAATACGGATGGATAAGGATATTAATGTCAACTCTCTTCGGTTGCTGGTTAACTTCTAGTTGAGTTAATATTATAGAAAAAGGAAGACTGCGCTAGTCAAAAGATTCCAAATCAATGGCGGTAATTTACGGCCAAAAAGAAAGAAAATAAAAAAAAAAGTTAATAATAAAAAAATAAATAATTCTTATTAGCACGTGCATGTGTGGCCGACGATTTGAGAAGTCATTCAGGTTTATATATATACACGTATATACCACGAAAAAACATTATATATCTTATTATCTGTACACTCTTATTTGTTGATGGTGATCACATGTGTACTTTTCATATTGTATAGCTAGAAGCGATATTATTACCAGTAGCGAAACTTAGGCTTAGTTACAGTGGTGTCAGAAGTCATGGACTCAATATCACCCAGGGGGTTTGACTATGCTCAACACCTATAAAATTTTTCGAACAAAATCATGAATATATACCATGTGAAACCTTTGAGATTTTTCATGTCTAGGTTCGTTTTGCCAACAAAATAAGGGTTTTTGCTTGATTGATTGGCGGTTGGATTCTTGTTATTCTTGAGGGATTTCAGTAAGAAGCGGGGTTCAGGTCCGGCCCATAGGGGTGGCGGGGTGGTCGACGGCCACAGGTCCGACACTCCGTTAGGCCCGAATTTTTTTTTTAAATTATATTTATTTTTATTAAAAACAATATGTATATTTAATATTTAAACCTAGTTACATGACCACTAGTTTGGTCTAGTGGCAAATGGGTATTGCTCTTAACCAAAAGGTCATGGGTTCAAGTCTCATTTGAGACATGTTTAATCCTATCTTTATACAAAAAATTTTTACACAACCCAAATTATAACCAAGTAAACTTATATAAAATTTAATTATTTAAACCAACAAAATACTCCTCTTTAATTAAAACCCCAAAAAAATTTCGCCTTCGGCCCAATTTTTTTTTTGCTTTCTCGGACCCGGGACTGGCGTGTTTGATTTGTGCTTGCACGTTTTAATTCATATAGGTTTCGGGTTGTATTGTATATCAATGGTTGTTTATGATTTCACTATTTGTCATTTTCATTAGGGAGTTATGATTCACTAGTAATTCTTAAATTGAGTGTAGGGTGTTTTGTGTTTACAACAGGGTATAATTGGTTATGATTTACTTATATATGTATGTCGTATACGTACTTATTATGACTTTATGATGGACAAAGGTGGTTTATGATGACGATAAATGGGGTGTAATTTGTTGTTGATGGTTGTAAGATGATAAGACAATGGAGACGGTTGTTTGCTATAGAATTGGACGATGGTGGCAATTGTAACGCTATAATAACAATAAGAGTGAGTGGTATGGAGCCCAGAATACCGCTCACCCTGATGAGTTTGATGTCACCCTAAATGTTTGTGGAGATGAAATAGACGAGCATGTAGATCTCCATCCACAATTTTTTTCCCACAAAACCATAAAAATATCCGTATAATTTAATGAAATGAAAATATAAAAGATATGAAAATGTGCTAATATTGAGTAAAAACATGTTTGTGTTGTTAGTCTATGAAGCTTCCTAGCAACAAAATTTGCTTCGAGAAACATTGTGCATGCCAACATGTGGCTGTGTCTTTGGCACAACTCAAAAGCCCACCGAAATGGACGAAGATGAAATTGCGTGACAAATTCGACTATTGCATAATGCATAAATATATATTCCAATGGGACCATTGCAAGTAGACCCTCATCTCAAACCTACTTTGTAACTTTATAATAAGTTGTAATAATAATATTCATTCGTATTAATTATGGAATTAAAATGAAAGTTATTTATATACTCTGATAAAATGCTATAATATTTTATCATTTGTTACTCACACATTAATTTCCATCATTTAAAACCAACTTAAGCATTAAAATCATTAATGACCTTTTATTTATTATTTGATAACTACTACTCTCTTTGTCTCATTAAAAGTGTTCATATTTTATTTTTCATTTGTCTCATTACAAATACAGAGTATTTACTTTCAAAATTTATTAGTCAATTTTCAAGTTTACCCTTAAACACACATAACTAGGGATGAGCACGGTACCGTACCGGTACCAAATATACATATCCCGAAAATCAAAAATTCTTGATACCGGTATCGAAATATTCGGTTCGGTACCGAGACGGTACCGGTACTGAGAGTAAAAATGGGGAAATACCGGTACCGTACCGATCCCGAAACTTAAAACTTTGGTACCGATTTCGGTAACGGTCAGTACGGTACCGGTACCGATTTTGCTCATCCCTACACATAGCTAACATTAATAAACAGTATTGATGGACTCAATTTTCAAGGGCATTATTGTCATTTTGCAATGACAAGGTTATCATTCAATCTACCTTGACTTTATGTTATTCAAATCATGACACTTTTAATGTGATGTAGAGATTACTAATTTGAATGATAAAAATAACTAAATACATACTTAAATTGTTTTAAGCAATAGTATATGGCTGCTTTTAACAATGTATGATAAATTTATTGCTTTTATATATCGATTAGTTACTTAATATTATATTTTTCATCAGTTACGCACGGGTCTTAAGCTAGTTGTAAATAAAAGTCATAAGTTAATATATAGCTTTATATTTTACTTTAATATAAATTAAGGATAAGCAAATAGTATCGGGTATCGATACTGAACAGATGCCGAAATGGACAACGTTGGTACTAATACGGTACCAACTATTTGAGGTTTCAGCTTAGTACGGTTCGATTCAGTACCGGAATTTACTGTATTTATACTTGTGGGTACGAGTATCAAGTTTTTAAAAATTGAAAATCGATACCGGTATGATACCGAGCTCATCCGTAATATATATAGCCTTTTTTTTCTGTAAAAAGAATATAGTTTAAATGATAAAGCATATCATTGTTTTACTTTTGAATTTGTCTTCTTATCCAAATTTGAAAATTGGACTTTTCTTAGTGGTCATGTTCATACCATAGTCTATGTGCTGGATTCGTGAAGCTAATAGTTTTTTACTTCCTTTTGTTAGGTTGACACAACATATTATTTGATCATATAGATGTGTATGTGGAGTATTCGTATTATTTGGTTAATACTATTGAAAAATTGAAAAATTTATTAATAGTTCGTAATTTTTTGCTATGTTGTAGATTTGTTTGGTTTCTAACACAGAACATACGTTGAAAATGGATCTAGAACGATCATTGTTTTATTTTATAATATGAATGAACTGCTGTTTTTGTCATTGTAGTTTGACTAAATCTGTTTTTTATTTTAATAGTTTCAAATGTTATTTTCGTTCATTTGGTGTCATTTCACTTGCAGTTAAGCCCGAATAAACTAACCTCATTAAGTTGGGTCGTTAAAGCAATAAACATGCTCCTCACGTGAGGGGCATTTTTGACTTTTTCCCCCATGTTATAACCACGACCTGATTCCCAAATCCCCTTCTTCATCTTCGTCGTTCTCAAATACTGGCTGAAGACGATTACAAATATCAAACACCGATTGAAGACGATTATGATTCATCTCTCGAAGAAAATGATAGCGCTTACTCTCTGGTGGATTCGATCTCCACATGATCGATTTGACCCTAATGAAACCACATGGACGAAAATAACAAATTTAACGACCTAATTTAACAGGGTTAGTGAGATCGGGTTTAATTGCAAGTGAAATGAAACCACGTGGACACAAATAACAAATTTGAAACAATTAGACTAAAACTGCAGATCTAGTCAAGCCATATGAACGGAACCGAAGTTCACTCTTATAATATAGAGCAATAGAGGACAATGCCCTCACAAACTTTATTACTTAGAAAACTAAACAAACACATCCAAGTGACTAGAAGAACATAACTGGCCCTAGGCATGACCATCTACACAAATATTAAAATATCTACAGCAAAGCCATTAAAAACATACAAGACTTGTACTTTTCATAGACAATTAGGCATGGCCATCTCATCTACACGTTCAGAAATATCTACAATACAAGGCCATTAAAAACATGCCAAGACTCGTCAAAAGCATATCCTCTCAAGGGGTATAAAGAAGTTGAACCGCGTATGAACTTTTTGAAAATGGCTTGTTAAACAGTAAACACTCAATTTGAGTTGAGCTTGAGATTGAACGAACCTGAGCCTGAGCTCGGTAAAAAGCATTTTAGTTATATAATACCATTACCTTTTCTTCATATAAGAAATATAGATTACATGACAAAAGTAATGTATATGTGTAATTATATAATTATAAAGTAAAATTTAAATACATCATACCCAATTAAACAAAAGTTAAAAGCATAAAGTTATGAGTTCGCATCAAAACAAAAAAAACTATAAAAGTAGAGTATCAATATCGGTGTTGGCATCGACGTTATTCGGTCAATATCGTTCTGTTCGTCAAGGTATTGACACTCAGTACCGTCTAGGATACTAAATAAATGTTTTATTTTAAATATAACTTCGTTTAAAAAAATTAAATATAGACATTGTGAGAAAGAAAACTAATCACTATAGCCTATAGCCTTTTTGTTTAAGTTAACGGACACTAGTTATTAGAGAAAACAAATTTATTGATTGGTAAAAAAACGTATATTATTTAAGAGGTGAAATTCAAACTTTATAAAAAAATGAATATCACATGACGGGAAAAGTTAACGTACAAATAAAATTAGGGTGCTAATTGTTAAAATCAAGTAAAGTATTTATACATACAACTAGGGTAATTATGTAATTACTTATACAACTACTCTACTTGTATATATAATTTACTTACATAATTACTCTACTTGTATTTATATTTACTATACTTGATTCTCACAATTAGTATGTTAATTTCATTTGTATTTAATACAAACTAATCATATTTAGCAAACAAGTGTATAATACAATAATTTTCCGTGGAAATATGATTCAACGTATGCGTTTTGGTATAAGACTCACTATTTGGAAAGCTGATTTTTTAAATTTAATTTTAAAAAGTTGACAATTTGGTGCTTTTTAAGATGTCAACTGGTTGAGAAAAGTTTTTGAAAACTACAAAATGATTAAGAAAAAAGATAAATGTGAAATGGGTTCGCATATGACTTAAGCCTTGTCGACATCAGCCTCATAACGCTTCAAACATCACGTCGTGTTAGTCATCAGGAGGCGTTAAAAGAGAGGTCCGCAGGGGGCTCCATTTTTTCCAAATCCGTTAATACATTAACACCCACAATACCAAATCTAGCGGGTTCACCAATAATGCATCAATCAAACACTTTTTTTCATTTTTATTTAATTTCTAGTTAGCTCACAAAGTATAGTTAAAGGGTTGGTTAGTTAATGAATTTATGCCTAGGTGCATTGACGTGACGTGTTAACTAGATGTCTCTAGTTAGACCATAACACATAGTCTAAGTGATTTCTAGCTTAAAAAACAATTCAACATTAAAGGGAAGATCATAAATTAGTAAGAGAGGCACTGTTCCTCGAAATTCTTGGTCGGGTTGTTATAGTTTGACCATGTATCTTTCTCCCGCAATTTACACCCACACTCTCACCCTTTCCTCTATTTAGATAACACCATGTCCTATAAAAACGTCTAAAACATGTGCACAATAAGTAAATAAGGATTCATTATTGCATGTAGGGGTGTTCTTCGGGTTCGTTTTTTAGGTCGGGTTCTTCATGTTTCAAAGTTTTAAATCTTGACCCGAAACTCTTACGGGTTTTTTGGGTTCGGGTAATTCAGGTTCGGGTTTTTTCGGGTTGGGTTAATCGAGTTTCGAGTATCCTATAAAACAAAACAAAAAACAAAAAAAATTTAAAAACTACAATGCTAAAATTAAAACAAAATATTATTCTTTGCTCGTAAGCAAATAATCAAATAATAAACCAACATAACTTGATAAAACAATCCAAAAGAAGAGTAAAGCTAACTCGAACCATAATCGTCTTCATTCGGGCGTGATTTAGTTCGATTACGGTTGCTATTAGTAATAATTGGAAAACATAAATTAACAATAAATAATCGATATATAATAGTTATAATGACAATAATTGATTAGGACCAGATTTTGAAAACGCTATTGGCTAAGACTAAGCCTATTATACCTAAAAATATATTTAATTTCAAACTAAAAGTTTATTTGGGTTATTCGGGTTGACCCGAAACTTATAAATCAAACCCGAGAACTAATCCGAATTACTTTGGTTCGGGTTCGTGTTAGTCTTTTCTCGGGTTCGGATTTTCCGGGTAGGGTTAGTTCGAGTCCGGGTACATGTTTTCTCTTGTTGGGTTTCAGATAAAAGTGAAAGCCCTAATTACATGTCACACGTGGACTATGGAGTCTACAAATGTTTTTCACTTTATTATGATTACACTTTTTAAAACCCTACAAAACACCCTTGACACTTCATGCAACAATCAATAGGACGAGCTGGCATATATAACCTAAAGTAAGCATGCCACTATGCTATAAGTTTAGCAAAATCACCACTAATCATCCACAACCGAAAGGCAGTGGTGTTCATGGTCAACAAAACACCTAAACATAAGATATAATATCATTAATAATGACTTTAGTTGTCAACTTATCATAATACACAATTTTAGAATATGTCCGCCACATTTATATAAATAGTTAGTATTGGAAAATAACAAAATATCCACCTACTCTTAGTTTGAGGTTGATCGGTTTATTTTGTAATGTAGACTATTATTTTCATGTTAATTATACATTAGACGCATTGGTTTATCGTTAATGTATGAACTATATGATTTTGAAGTTTGAACAGTTTTATGTTTTATTTATATCAAGACGATAATGTATTAAACCTATATATATTCGTAGTATTAAGTCTTAAAGTTTAGTTACTGTTAGTTTAATGAAGTTTGGTTAAATATTTTTGAAGTAACTAGGATAGAGCGCATGTGATACATGGATGGTTAAAATGGATGGTTAAAAAATATACAAGAAAAAAAGTAAAATTTAATAATATACATAATAACATACTTTATGGATTAATAAGATATAAATAATGCTAGAAAAATTTTTACAATTCATAAATCTCTAAAATCCTCTTTAGAAACAACATTGGATAGTTATCGTGTGATTAGGAGAAATGTTAAAATCGTTATATTTAAAGATATTCAAAGGTTAACTTATAACATACTAATATGATATTTAACGAAATTGTATACATATTCATTCATCTAGAATATATCTATAACTTATTTATTTGGATTTTCAAATATAACATAATTGATTGACTAGATAAAATAGGAAGCCGTTCACATAATATCTAAGTGACAGTGAAGACCCTAAAATAATGACATGTGAAAAACCATCTTGATTTATTAGTATAGTAGCGTAGTTAAGTGTGGTTTTAATAATGAAAGGTAGTTGTAACTTGTAAGTTGCTTGCTTCAAATTTGGATCATGATGCCAAATGATGGAAGGGGGCTCGTGATGGAAGAATTGGGCTTTCATACTTCAAGACTTCAAGTATGTTAAAGTGGGCCTGACTTGCAATGGGGCTAGGATTGAGTTACCGTTGATCTCAATTATGTCTTAAAGCCCAAAACTAGCTTCGTATTAAGTTGTGTGAATTTTTTATTTTATTTTGTTTTTTTAATACAAAATTTCTCATTAAATTTAAATCAATTACAATAAAATGACACGTAAATAATTTATCTTTTAATCAGCTATTATAACAAGATGTGAATGAAAATCATGACAAACTGATCAAACTCTCACTCTAAATTTCTTTGTGCCTTCTTTCTTTTTTTGGTTTGGCCAACGACAAATTGTTGTAACCACAATATGATCATTGTTCTTATTATTATTATTATTATTATTATTATTATTATTATTATTATTATTATTATTATTATTATTATTATTATTATTATCAATCAACTAGAGTTCATTGATTAACTGCAAACGTTTTTATCAATTAAAATCAAAGATCATTTTTACTTCATAATAGCTAGATTTTAAACAAAGCATGTAATACTAACCACATGCTACCCTATGGTTATGATATACATTACGTTAAACTAGTAAAACATACAAGGAGGAAAAAAAGTGAATTGGATTACTTCTAAGAAAGTTAATTCAAAATAACTACATAAATGATCTCACCACAAAAAAAAATGTTATAAAAAATGAACACCACAACTTGTCGCTCACTGTACCAAGGGTATGAACATAGTTGTCTCCGTATCAGTTATACATTTACCGTAAATCTCCCGTCCATCCAGTTTTGTTAAATCTTTCACAAACTTAACTGATACCATACAAAATTAAATCTATATCGACTATGTTCTCGCTACGACACATGGGTAAAAAAGAATAACTTATAGTTATAGTGTCCCTTGACCACCAAATTCACACCTAAACCACCTTACTACCCCATCAAAGAGAGAACGACTTAACTAAAGCAATTATTTAAACTATATTAAACCTACCACATTCTTCAAATTTGAAGAGCCCCGATGCCCCCACTTTGGCAAGACTATGTTGTCTTAACCGAGCCCACGTTGGCTTCCCTGGGAAACCATACCGCCGACTGCCACTTGACAGTCGTTGTGCCACCATAAGAGCATAACTCTCTGGTGTAACACACGGTGAGAGGAAAACTCCGGTGGGCTCTGAGTTAGAATCGACAAGCTTTGCACAAGGCGTAGCTCAAATCCTTCATTGTCAATATCTATTAAGGAACCCAGACTTTTTACCACTAGGCCACAAGTGGGGCTATTTAAACTATAAATTATTCTTTTTAATTTTATTTTATTTCTTTCCATTATTTATTTAATTTTAAAAGACAGGTAATAAATACCAGGTAAGCAAGCCGATTTCGGACAAGTATTAATAATAATAATAATAATAATAATAATAATATTCCGGACAAAAAACAAACCACCCGCAAAACCCACACTCTCATTTTCATAATCATTCATTCACCAGATCCCCAATTCAATCCTCACATAAACCTTCACAATTCAATTCCAAACCCTAATTACACATCACCTACTCACCAGATCTATTCCAATTCAATTCAATCCCCTAGTGTTTTAGAACAATTTGATTGATCTATTAACTATATGATGAATATGAAATCAACTCAATCGTCGTATAGAGACCGTACGCATGAGTTTACGAGTATCACCGATCGGTTGAGGAAATCGTCGGCGGTGAATGCGGTGGCCGGAGTTAGCGGCGGCGGTGGTAGTAGTAGTAGTGGTGGTGGTGGTGGAGTGAGATCGAGTGTGGCGTTTCAATCGGAGTTTAATAAGAGAGCTTCGAAGATAGGGTATGGGATACATCATACCTCACAGAAGCTCGCGAAGCTTGCGAAATGTGAGTTTATTATTAATTGTAGTTATGATATAGGTTTACAATGAGTGTGTACAGTTTAGGTGAATGTATATGACTAGAATACTTGGATCTAAGTTTACACATAGCTTTGGTGTTATAAAATGCGTGCATCAGGAGCGCATAATGCGTGATGCTAGCATCAGTTGGAGCGATGCGAGTTGATCTGGATTTGTTATTAATTGTTAGTTATTATGATGTGGTGATTTTGTTTATAGTAAATGAGTTACGAGTAGAATATTAATGTGGATTTACGTTATCCATGGTATTTTGTTAATTTTATTAGGTGGGATTGTAGGGTAGGGCTGTCCAAACTGCTCACCGCTGACGCTCGTTCGCTGCCCGCTTGAAAATCGTTTGAAAAATGCTCGTTTGATTTTGGCTCGGTTTGGAAATGAGTCGTTCGTATCGGTCCGGTTTGAAAACAAACCAAGCACAAGCAAAGCCTCGCTCGGTTCGGTTCGCTTTGTTATAAAATGCTAGCAATGCTACTCAAGATCGGCTCATGAAAAGGCTCAATTGAGTTGATCGGCCATATGCTCGTCTAATAAACGATCCCGAGCTCGAGCTTTACTTATCAAGCTGGCTTGCTAGCCTAAACAAGCCTGCCGTTTATTTAATATTTATATGTGTATAAAGTTATAAATTAATATATATAATTTTATGAGAGAATAACTAGATAATATATATTATTTCATATATAAAATTATATTTGAAAAAATATATATTAAACTAATTATAAATATATAAAAATTAATTAGTAAATAGTAGACAAGCCGAGCTCGAGCTTGAAAAACTACTCACAGGCCGGCTCGAGCTTTTGAAATAAAGATCGAAAAAAGCTGAGCTCGAGCTATGTGTAAGTTAAACGAGCCGAGGTCGAGCCTAGTCGAGCTCCGGATTTGTTAAATGTGAGTTGATTTGGATTTGTTATTAATTGTTAGTCATTATGATGTGATGATTCTGTTTGTAGTTATGGTATAGGTTCACAATGAGTGTACAGTTTAGGGAATATAAATGACTAGAATACTTGGATCTAAGTTTACACATGGCTTTGGTGCTATCATCTTTGTTATAAAATACGCGCATCAGGATGCTACCATCAGTTGGAGCGATGCGATGCGCTCTAAATCGCATAATGCGCGACACACACGCATTTAAGTTAAAAGTGAAATCATGCATAGTATATTTGTAGGAAGACTCTATGCAGTCAATGTCGTTGATATATCGGTTATCGGTCCCTTGGTGAAATATTGGTGCAAAGTAGCGGTCCTGATATTATCGGCAATATTGACCGAGATATCAGTTTTTCAAGTCTTAATTGTCTATTTTTAGTGCTTTAAGTGTTAATCAGTTCCTAGTTGCTACAATTGTTAATGTTTTGTAAGTTGCAAAAGGTTAATTTGCTAGTGGTAAATTGCTGTGTATAAAATTTTTGCATGATATTTAAAATTACCGTATCCCACCGAAATAACCGAAATAACTGATATCTCAAATATTGGTCCTTGACTGATATCCGATATTTTTTCCCATTAACTGCATAGATCAGGAGCGTATAACACTCGATGCTAGCGTCAGTTGGAGTGACGCGATGATGATGCGCTCTAAATCATGGGACTCATGCATTTTAAAGTTAAAGTGAGTTCATGCATAGGTTTTTTGTAGGTAGACTACTTATACACATAGAGTTAAATGTATATTTTGGTTGTACACAAGAGTTCTATGGTGGTATTATAGCTTTTATTTTATTCTCTTATTTTTGCTAGTGGTAAATTGCTGTATATAAAATTTGCAAAAGGTTAATTTGCTAGTGGTAAATTGCTGTATATAAAATTTTTGCATGATATTTAAAATTACCGATATCCCACCGAAATAACCGAAATAACTGATATCTCAAATATTGGTCCTTGACCGATATCCGATATTTTTTCCCATTAACTGCATAGATCAGGAGCGTATAACACTCGATGCTAGCGTCAGTTGGAGTGACGCGATGATGATGCGCTCTAAATCATGCGACTCATGCATTTTAAAGTTAAAGTGAGTTCATGCATAGGTTTTTTGTAGGTAGACTACTTATACACATAGAGTTAAATGTTTATTTTGGTTGTACACAAGAGTTCTTTGGTGGTATTATAGCTTTTATTTTATTCTCTTATTTTTTTGGGTGTGTTTGGGATTGCTTATTTAAGGGAAAAAGGACTTTTTGTTAAAAGACCTTATTAACTTATTATTTTTTTAAAAGAAGTTTTTAAAAACATGTTTGGATTAGCTTATGTGTTGGGAAAACCAAAATGACTAAAAATGACACTCTTTTTTAAAATGAGTGTAATAGGTTTTGAGGGTTGGAGGGTGTAATAGGTAAATCAAACCCATTAAGTTAATAAGTTACAAATTCCTAACTTTTCAAAACCCCTTTAGTTTGCCTTCTCATTAAGTTAAAATCCATAAGGCCTTATAGTTTGCCAAACACCTTATACACCTTATTAACTTTTCAAAAAGTTTAAGTTGATGAAAATAAGGAATCCCAAACACCCCCTTAGTGTTTAAAAGATAATAAGTTAAAATAGTATCTATAAATACTTTTCTAGTATTTCTTGTTTCAATCAACACACGCCTCTCATTGTGATGTGTGCACATCGTGCATCACACATTGGCTTAGCGCGTTGTGCATGTTAGAACCAAGACTCTAATGCTACTTGGGGAAAGCTAAATCTTTTGGTATCAGTATTACATGGTGACATCCATTTCCATGTGTCTATAGTTTAGAATTTAGTGCCTTTTTTAAGTTTAATTAGCTACTTATAACTTGTCACTATGGTTTTAGTTGATATGAGTTAGCCGGCTATGGGTTTAGGGTGTTTTTTTGCTCGAACTGTATTGGAACAGTGCTTTGTAGGCTTGTAGCAAGCTAGAACCGTGATTCTTTTAGTTTTGGGCAAGTTATAAATTTGCACCACAGCACAATGGTTTTAGGTGATATGAATATTGTTGAGTTTGTTTGTTTATTTATTTGGGTTCTGCGTCAGGTGCATTAGAAAGGGTATAGGTAGTACAGTAGTCGATTGTGAGTAGCACCGAATTTGGCAATTAATATATATATATAATAGTGTTTGATTATGCATTTTATGAGATTATAGACTTTATAAGGACTTTATAGTCATATGTCTGTGCTATTACACATGTTATGTGCTTTATTTACATAGAAGTTTATGTATATATCTATAAATAGTTGATGAAAACATGTTAAAATTAAAATCAAGCAGAACAAAGAAGTTGCAGCTTTTCAAACATGCATCACACCAGAGAGCTATGAACAAGTTAATACCATTATGGTAGTAAGCTAAAATGCAGTTTGTATTTAGCCTCTAAAATTTAGGCTTAACGTGTATTTATTCTTAACTTTTTATTTATATTATCTTCTACACTTTTATGTAGGGCTATTGTAGAAGGTAAATTAGTAGTTGCATGCTATTTGTATAACAATCTGTACAGTATGGTGGCACTTATCATGTTTATTTTATAATCTACTTTCAATTGATTAGTTTAGTTTTAAGCTTAAATGCTTAACTATGTGTATGTACTGACATGTTTTACTCCCGTTCTTTCAGTGGCAAAGAGGACATCTGTATTTGATGATCCAACTACAGAAATTCAAGAACTGACAGCTGTCATTAAGCAGGACATTACAGCCCTTAATTCAGCTGTGGTGGACTTGCAGCTTATTTGCAATTCCCAAAATGAAAGCGAAAATGTTTCTAGTGACACAACAACCCATTCAACAACGGTTGTTGACAATTTGAAGAATCGTTTAATGAGCGCCACTAAGGAGTTTAAGGATGTTCTTACCATGCGGACAGAGGTTTGTAGTTACTAAATTAATGGGTTTTTTAATGTATTTTAACATGTGAAATAACTATTATACCCTTTAATTCATTTCTAAATTATAAATTTACCTGAAGAGAGTTAATCAGTTAAATTATAAATTTATCTTAATGAAGTTTTAATTTGAAATGAAATTTATGCATTATGGGATCTTACTGTACAGGTACAAAGTTTTGTACCCTAGGTTTTGAGTCTTAATTACAATGTTATCTAATAAAATGTTATATACAGTTCGTGGGTCTTTTCGCAAAAGTTTAAAAGTTGATTAAAATTTAATTTATAATTTGAGATTGAAAATTATGCATTTTCGTTTTTTTTTAAGTTTCTCTTAAAAAATTTTGCTCTTCAAGTTAACGTGTTTTATTCCTGTAAACCAACCAAATGTTCAGTGAACAGTTCGGATTTGTGTTTGTGGATGTGTCTTTATGTTCATCGATTTAAATTCATTTATGTTTGTTGGTTACATTTGTATAAGTTCGTTCGTTAATATATTCATTAAATTTTTTTTGATCAATTACAACTCAGTCTGCTTTTAATAACTTGTTTCGAAACAACAAATCGTTCTTCACATTACTAAAAACTGGTTTTAACTCAGTTATGCCCGTTCATCTATATTCAGTTTTCTTTGTTTGTTTACGCTCGTAAACCATTTGTTTATACTGTTAAAGAATGAACATAAACGAACATGTACATGCTCATTTTCTCAACGGACGGACGCGAACAAGGAAACTTTGTTCGCTCAGTTGTTTGGAATTGATCGCTTGCTCAGTTAAAGTTTAACGAACAAACACGAACATGCTCTGTACGTTCGTTTACAAGCTTACATGTTTATGGTTTGATCACCACATGCGTTTGATGTTAAATGTCAATGGTATAATGGTTATTTCATATGTAATTTTGTGCCAATGAAATGAAAGAAACAAAGGGTGTTTATACTAGGGTGATTTGTTTGTAAAGTTTACAATGATTTGGTGCTCTATATGCATTATTATTTATTTAACTGTTAATTTATTACTTATGCCAAACGTTTTTGGTATTTTGGCTGCAGAACTTGAAGGTTCATGAAAATAGAAGGCAGTTATTTTCTGCAACTTCTTCCAAAGAAACCGCCAATCCATTTGTCCGCCAGCGTCCTTTGGCCAATAGATCAACTGTCAGCTCAGCAAATTCTCCTCCTCCATGGGCTAATGACTCTTCAAGTTCATCTCCATTATTCCAAAGGTAAAATCAAATATGTCGTATTACCTGTTTTTGTCTTGGATTCAAAATTGTGTTCCTTGTAACTTTAACCAAAAAACTACATGTGGCAAATAGATGGTATTAAATATCATTACAAGAACTAAAATAAGAATACTCTTATTTTTATAAATTTTGCATAAATATTGATGTACTTACACTTTTGTCATGTTTTTGTCATTAGGGGTGTAAATGAGTCGAACCGAGCCTGTGTTCACTTAGGATCGAGCTTGGCTCGTTTAACTTATGGTAGCTTGAGCTCAAGTGTGGCTCATGAGTAGTTATTAAAGCTCGAGCTTGACTTGATCTGGGCCTGTTTATTATTAATTAAGTATTTTTTATTTATTTTTACAATTATTTTTTTATATAAATTTATAGTTTTCATTTTATATATTATATAATATATATGTTGTTTTGTTATTTTTATCATATTATTATATTAAATAAAAAACTATAAATAATAGGCTCGTTTAGGCTCGTGAGTCAGATCGAGCTTGATAAGCGAAGCTCGGGCCGGTTTATTAAACAACCTTTATTTTTAGGCTCGAGCTCGAGACTATTTGAGCTTTTAACAAGCCAATCTTGAGTAGCTTGCGAGCGGCTTTGCTCGTGTACACCCTTATTTGTTGTAGTTATTTTTGGTACAGTTGAATGATATTAAATCTCCTAAAGGTAGCTTTAACCGCCTGTTGACTTTTTTACTTTCAGGAAGCAAGCTGACAGTGAATCTCAACCGTTGATTCAACAACAAAACCAACAACAACAAATGGTTCCATTACAAGATACTTACATGCAGAGCCGAGCTGAGGCTCTTCATAATGTTGAGTCAACTATTCATGAATTAGGCAGCATTTTCACTCAGTTGGCAACCATGGTTTCTCAACAAGGAGAGCTTGCAATTAGGTAATCATTTGTATTTTCGTTAACTAATTGTTTACGTTTTTAATCAGTAATCCAAACACAACAATATTAACTCTTTTAACAGGATTGACGAAAACATGGAAGATACTCTAGCAAACGTAGAAGGTGCACAGGGCCAACTAATGAGGTACCTTAACAGTATATCGTCTAATCGATGGTTGATGATCAAGATATTCTTTGTATTGATCGTCTTCCTCATGATTTTTCTCTTTTTTGTCGCGTAAAGATTTTTTTATGCGTGATTATTGTCGGAAAATATATATTGCCGAAACGAGCCTTTTGTTATAAAATGTATTGTCTTTATTGTGCACATACGCTTCAATGTTTGCTTATATAGTTGGGAGTTTCCACGATCTGATTCGATCGGTTTTGATGAATATTTTGGGTTGAGCTGTTAACTATGGTTTCATGAAACAACAAACCGAACTGGCTGGGTCTGTGAACTGGCCAGTTATACCGATTTGACGACTTAACTGTTTGGCCTTGGCGGTTTTAACTGATTAGTTTTTCAAAATCAGTAGTTTGTACTAAAAACCGATCAGTTCATAGACCCAGCCAGTTCGGTCTGAACTGATCGGTTTTGCATTTTATTTCTATGGAAATATTTCATTTTTCTAGGTATTTATTTATGCTTTTTAAGAATTAAAATTATACTAGTATGAAATGAAGAAAATGGCCACCAGGGGTTGTCTTAAGTGTTAGTCTGAAACATCATACGAGTCATAATTTTCTTTACGGTCCAGTATTAGTTGGTAATGCCAAACAATACAGCTCGTATGATGTACACTATCACAAACGCGATTGACGATTGACATGACCATCGACAACATGATATCGTTTTTGTGACAAGTCTGCAATGTCATATGGTCACATGATGTATGTATAAGGTCACCTTTTTAGTACAAAATACAAATGAATTGGTTCTTATATGGCCTGTCATATTTAAGCTATAAAGGGCAAGCTATTAAGGCAGATATACATGGTTGTTTATAAATTGTTTAAACCGACTTAACAGTCTAAACTGAATTCATTGGGTCTGTTTGAAATTGATGTGATTCGGTAATGTGGTCCACCATCCATGTAAACAAAAGCAATTATCAAAGAATCTCATGTATTACACGGGTTGAATAATACGTATAATATGTACAATGCAAATCTCAAATATTTATTACGTCTGAAATCATATATGTACATAATACGTATAACAAATATTGAATTTTTGAAATTTTTAAGAATAGAATAATCGACAAAGTCAGTTAATTCGTAAATACTTTTGGAAATTTGGTAGTTTAGTTACCATTAGTCTTTCACATTATAAAAATAACTTATGAGACTAAACTTTTTTAAATATGACGATAATTTGATGACAAATTCAAAAGTAACTTTTACACCAACAAATTTTAAATGTGAGTATTAGTTAGAAATAATTCTTGAAGTGTTGGTAATAAAAAATGTTACATAGTTTTATTTTTAATTTGTTCATAATATTTTGAAGAAGAGTAGGAAGAAAGTGAGAAATAGAGATATAAAATATTGGCCAAAAACCAACATATTATTTTAAATGCTTTATATATTTTTACCCAAAAGAATGTTGTTTAATGTCTTAAATATATTATCCTTTTGTGAAATTACATCGAAGATTTTAGTTTTTGCAAGATTTATTTGTAGTAAAGCTTTTGTTTCTTAAATATATTGCTAATTAATGGTGTAAAGATAAAAATTTTAGTTTTTTAAAAAGGAATGAAGGATTGATTACTTATTTAATTCATAAATATGTTAAGGGTGTTGCTAAACCGTATCCCCTTCCATATGATTTTTATTAAATGTAAACAATCCCCCTCCCCCCTTCCTTGAACTTATCAAATTAATTATTATTTTTGCTTAGCATTATTTACATATATATTAGTCTCTCAAACATTTTGTTTTACTTAATAGTCTTCACTAAATATATTAAATTTAAGACTATTTTGTTATTATTATTTATTTTTATTAATTATTGATGTAAATATTATTAATATTATATTTTATTTTTAATAATATCAATATGAGTATCACTTTTTCACAAACACGTATTTATAATATTATAAATACAGTAATGCATCGACATTTATAATAATAAATATTATTATGATCATGGACAATAAACACAAAAAGAGAGAAACAAAATAAATAAATAAAAACATTATAGAAATAAAAAAGATAAAAAATAAAACTTTTAAAAAGAGACCATACAATTTTAAAAATATTAAGGGGTAGTAACATGCCACATAAAGTTGTTGAAGGAAGTCAAAGCCATAAAGTTGTTGAAGGAAGTCAAAGCTTATGAGATGGTGTATGACAAGTAAGAGAGAGGAATACGTTTAGCCTCACCATATGTAAAGTGAGTTAGATGTTTTAGGTTTGAAAACCGTTGTGAAGAGACATAAAAACACGGCACATGACATTTACGATCTTATTTTATTAAAATAAGTGTATTAATGCAAACTAACGATCTTAAGAGAAAGAAAAAAATTATGGAAAACGTCAAATCTTTAAAACATACTGATCCGACTGACCCAACCATCCCGAAATGTATGATTCAACATCTTTTGAAATGATAGTTATTAGTTTTCTAAGTGATAAATATATAAAGTACCGGAAGGTTGTAAATGTTATGATTTAAGATCACTAGTTATATTTTATTTATTTATCTATCTATTTTTTAAAACGACAAGTCACATATTCGGCTAACTCTACTTCTAAGTTACATTTTTTTTCACCTACAAGAGTCCTTACCACATAGAAAGACAAACGCTATCAAACTCGTGGTATCACTAGGTTAAATAATCATTTGTTTTAAGTTTGCTAAATAGGTAATTGTTTAGTTAACTAAATTTAGTTTTATTTTTAAACCCTCATTAAAATAAATAATCCAAATAAGTTTTTTTTAACATAAATAAATACAAATATGTGTTGTGTACTAATAAGCTTTCTATTTAGTGACATTGGTATCCCACACTTGTGGTTTAGTGGTAAAAGACTTAGGTTTTTCAGTGGAGACTCAAGTTCGAATCTCACTTGTGTGACATTAGGGTGGATATTGACACTGAAGGATTTGAGCTAAGCCTTGTGTAAAGCTTGTCAGTTCGAACCTTGAGCCCACCCGGGTTTTCGTCTCACCGTGTGTTACGCCAGAGAGTTATGATCTTGTGGTGGCACAACGGCTGTCAAGTGTCAGTCGGCAGTAAGGTTTCCCGGGGGAACGCCCAAGCCAAACTCTGAAGCCAACGTGAGCTCGGTTAAGACAACATAGTCTGACCAGAGTATGGTTGTTCAAACTGCTCGCCGCTCGTTCGCCGTTCTGTAACATCCTAAAATTTATAATGTTGAATAAAGAAAGTTATGTTAGTGATTTCGCGTTTTAATTATTAATATCGAGTAGGAGCGGGTCATGGACTTGGATTAATTGAGATAGGATAAATGAGAATGGGATTTCAGGGATATAAATACCCCCTTAATCCCAAAATATCTCATTTCTCACCAAACTCCACACACACTCCACACACTCCTCAAAACACACACATACTAACCGATCAAGATTCGAAGCCGAGACCCGAGATTTTGTTGATAGATCTGAGTTGGTAAGGTAAGAACAAATCCACCAAAGCTTATAGTACTGAAAATGGTTAGGATTTGATGGGTTAACTGGACCCGAAACCCAAACTGCCCAAATCGGACCCCTAAAACGTCGATTTTAGGCCGATTTGATGGTTGGGATTTGTAGGCGCCGATCATACGATTCCGTGGGTACCAAAATCGAGTTATTTGGCTAAGAAACGAAGGATTTATGGGCAAACAGATCTACAGCGCGATAACTTCGCCTGCAAGATTAAGTTCGCCTGATGAACTTCGCCTTCAAGCGTAACTTCGCCTTCAAGCGTAACTTCGCCTAAGGATAACTTCGCCTACGGCCAAGTTCGCCTAAGGTATAACTTCGCCTGAAGCCAAGTTCGCCTAAGGTTTAACTTCGCCTGAAGCCAAGTTCGCCTAAGGTTTAACTTCGCCTGAAGCCAAGTTCGCCTAAGGTTTAACTTCGCCTGAAGCCAAGTTCGCCTAAGGTATAACTTCGCCTGAAGCCAAGTTCGCCTAAGGTTTAACTTCGCCTGAAGCCAAGTTCGCCTAAGGTTTAACTTCGCCTGAAGCCAAGTTCGCCTAAGGTTTAACTTCGCCTGAAGCGAAGTTCGTTTATAAAATAAATTAAAAACCTAATGGAAAATGTGTTAAGGCAGTTATCGAAAATAAAATTTTTCCAAGCTGACCTGGCAACTTAACCCCAGCCAGGGGCTCTGCCCCTTGGACCCCGCTAGGGGCTGCCGCCCCTAGAACCCCGTTCGTTGTGGGTCATATATAGATAGAAATACAAAACGAGTAGTGGTAGTTAATTGATATGTGTAAATATTATACAGTTAGCCGAGCCCAGTTAAAGAAAGGAATTACGATCAACGGCGAGCGTAACAGGATCCAGGTGAGTTTCTAGCCCCATTCCTTGTTATGTTTTCGGGGCTGTGTGCATACTTGATGTGTTGTTAATACATTTATCCTAAGTGATAAGTGTATGCCATATGTGATATATGTGATATGTATGAATGATTGCTTGATGGTACGTGAACGATCTTCGAATATTGCACGTACTGTCAGGTTGTAACGTTATAAATATGGTAAGTATGTTATGTATGAACGATTGCTTGATGGTACGTGAACGATCTTCGGATATTGCACGTACTGTCAGGTTGTAACGTTATAAATATGGTAAGTATGATATGTATGAATGATTGCTTGATGGTACGTGAACGATCTTCGGATATTGCACGTACTGTCAGGTTGTAATGTTATAAATATGGTAAGTATGTTATGTATGAACGATTGCTTGATGGTACGTGAACGATCTTCGGATATTGCACGTACTGTCAGGTTGTAACGTTATAAATATGGTAAGTATGATATGTATGAATGATTGCTTGATGGTACGTGAACGATCTTCGGATATTGCACGTACTGTCAGGTTGTAACGTTATAAATATGGAAGTATGATATGTATGAATGATTGCTTGATGGTACGTGAACGATCTTCGGATATTGCACGTACTGTCAGGTTGTAACGTTATAAATATGGTAAGTATGATATGTATGAATGATTGCTTGATGGTACGTGAACGATCTTCGGATATTGCACGTACTGTCAGGTTGTAACGTTATAAATATGGTAAGTATGATATGTATGAACGATTGCTTGATGGTACGTGAACGATCTTCGGATATTGCACGTACTGTCAGGTTGTAACGTTATAAATATGGCAAGTATGATATGTATGTTTATGTGTATGAACGTAATAAAGTTAATAAAGGAAGGAAATGACGGTTGTATGGTTGTATGGTTACGAAAAGGGTACCGAGCCCTAATAATACTCGAGGTATGATGTATGGTTGTATGGTAACGAAGAGGGAATCGAACCCTACTAATATTCGAAAACAAGGGACCAGACCCTAATAATATCTGTGATGTTAGGGACCAGACCCTAATAATATCTGTGATGTTAGGGACCAGACCCTAATAATATCTGTGATGTTAGGGACCAGACCCTTATAATATCTGTGATGTTAGGGACCAGACCCTTATAATATCTGTGATGTTAGGGACCAGACCCTTATAATATCTGTGATGTTAGGGACCAGACCCTTATAATATATGTGAGGTTATAGGGCGAAAGGCTCTTTAAAACGTATGATTATGAATGTAAAGAAAGTATGTAAGTAAGAATGAAGGCATGAGTACTTATGTGTGTATGAAAGAAAGTTATGAGGTTAAGTACGTATGTATGTAATAAGGTATTGTATGGTATTGTATGATTAACTAGAACTCACTCAGCGTAGCTGACTTTTAGTATGCACGCAGGTGAGTAGGTTGAGACAGCTGGCTTGAGTGGAGGACACATGGCAGAAGACTAAAGCCTGGCATCTGAAGATCTGATATGTTTTATAAGTTATGTTTTGATTTTGAAAGACAAGAGGAATGTTTTAAGACATGATTATGAATCGATATGTAATGTTTTATGAAAGTTTTATATTCCGCGTAAAGTTTTTAATTAACTCTGATATTTAGAACTGTGTTTATGAGTAAATCCAACACGAAAGTAGGGTTACCGGTAACGGGGCCTTACAAGTTGGTATCAGAGCAAAGTTCGAGAGATTTAAGCATCCTACATGCTTAGACTCGAACAGAGAATGGGATTTAAGTAAGAAAAGAAAGAAGATGCCAGTTCAAGAATGCCATGTGTCGCTCAAGCAAGATCAGTAAAGGTGAAAGGTATGATTAAATGATATACGTTAATGAGAAAGAAAAGATATGAGAATGGTACGGATAGGAATAATTGATTGTTTGAATTGACTAACTACTTAAGTAGAACCAGCACAAATAGACTCATAAAAGGAAGTGTATAGGACACGGAAAGTAACGTGATCAGCTAATCACAACTGGCCACTGTTATTACCTGTTAGCCTTACTATCCTTGTACTAGATAGTTCCTTGAGTGATGATGTTTGTGTTTTCCCCTTTAGAATACTAATGGCTGGAGCTGGAGAATTTGTTGAAACTGGGGGTCGCACTGGACGTCGTGGCAGGCCTCGTCTTGTCCGGCAACCTTCGGTAGAAGAAGCTTCCCACACCGAAGATGAAGGAAGCGCAGCTGGAGGAGACCAGAACAACAACGAAGAAGTTCAACTTAGCCCCGCAGTTCAAGCAGCCATCGTTCAGGCTGTAGTTGCTGCTGTGAAGAACCTGAATCCCGAAGGATCTGCTGGAAGCCGTGAGCGAACTGCTGAAGGGGCGGGTGGTGATGGTAGAAAGGATGGGGAAGGTGAAAGAGGGGCCTCGAGTGGGGATAAGTCTGTGAAAGTCGATGATAGGAGAGGAGGACAAGGTGGGTGCAGCTATAAGTCCTTCAAAGGTTGTGACCCGCCTAAGCTGACTGGTTTAGGAGACGCAATCGCTACTCTCCAGTGGATAACCGCTATGGACAAGGTTATCCGCATTAGCGAATGCCGTCCCGACCAAGCTGTGGGTTATGCTACTCAGTCATTCGTAGATGAGGCTATGTATTGGTGGGAGAGTGTGGAGCAGAGGAAGACCCGTGAAGAGATCAAAGAGATGAAGTGGGAAGATTTGAAAGAGTTGGTAATGAAGAAGTTCTGTGCAGATGCCGAGGTTGAAAGAACGGAGATGAAGTTCCAGAATTTAAAAGCCGGTATGATGACGCATCGTGAGTATACCACGGAGTTCAACCGACTATCTAGGTTGGTGCCTGACATGGTTGACACTGAGGTCAAGAGAATCAAATGTTATGTGAGGGGGTTACCACAAAAGGTCCGCATGTTAGTCAGGGCGATTCAACCTGCTACTTTTGATTCGGCTGTTGGACTCGCGGAAATGGTCTATGCTGACGTGGCCGCGGATGATAGGGTGGAAAGGGACGAAGAGAAAGAGAAGAAAGGGGTCACTCCTGCTAAACGACCCGGTACTCAGTTATGGAACTCCAAGGATAAGAAACAGAAAGTGTGGGAGAAGAGATCGTGTAAGACCTGCGGAAAGAGGCATGGTGGTGAGTGCAAGTGGGGTAAAAGTTCTAACGTTTGTCTCAAATGTGGAAAGGCTCATGGTGGGGAATGCAGAATGGGGTCGAATGCCTGTTATAAGTGCGGGAAGGTAGGGCATTATGCCAATGAGTGCAGTGCGAAGCCAGCATGTTACAAATGTGGCAAGACAGGCCATATGTCAAGGGAGTGCACTGAAGGTGTAGCTGGAGGTAGTGGAAAGAAGGATGTCGATCAAGCTAGGCCCAGAACTAGAGCCTACATGCTGACCCAGGAACAAGCCAGGCAGATTCCGGATGTCGTCACAGGTATGTTTCTAGTGAACGATGTTTCCGCTTCTGTATTATTTGATTCTGGTGCGAATAGAAGTTTTGCAGCTACGACGTTTAGTAAACTAGCTAAAATGAAAGGCTGCCGAGTGTCTGAAACTTTTGTAGTAGAAACCGCAAGTGACACTTCGGTGAAAATAACAAAAATGGTTAAGAATTGTAAGTTAGAGTTAGAGGGACATGAGTTCCCTGTTACTTTGTATGTTATGGCCTTAGGAGGGTTCGATGTAGTCTTGGGTATGGATTGGTTGTCTGAGTTTGAGGCTCAGATAGTATGTAAAAGTAAGATGATAAGGTTAAAGTCATTGGATGGTAGTGCGGTGACGGTTTATGGTGATAAGGAGAGTTATGGGCTTAATGTCATTTCGATGATAAAAGCCGAGGGTTTGTTAAGGCGAGGGTGCGGTGCCTACCTGGCGTATGTTGTCAACGCTACGGCCGAGACGAAAGAAATGAAGAATGTTCCTATTGTGCGCGACTACCCAGAAGTATTCCCTGAGGATCTTCCGGGGTTGCCACCTGAGCGAGAGATAGAATTTCAGATAGATCTAGTACCAGGAGCCCAGCCCGTCGCGAAAGCGCCTTACCGTCTAGCACCGTCCGAGATGAAGGAATTGATGTCCCAACTGCAAGAACTCCTCGACAAGGGTTTTATCAGACCGAGTGTTTCTCCTTGGGGCGCACCGGTTTTGTTTGTGAAGAAAAAGGATGGAAGTATGAGAATGTGCATAGACTATCGTGAGTTGAATAAGCTTACGGTAAAGAATAGATACCCCTTGCCTAGGATTGACGATCTGTTTGACCAACTGCAAGGTTCGAGTTGGTTCTCACGAATAGATCTTAGATCAGGCTACCATCAACTGAAGGTAAAGGAGGCAGACGTCCCTAAGACGGCGTTCCGAACGCGATATGGACACTACGAGTTCCTCGTAATGTCATTCGGTCTAACAAATGCTCCTGCAGCATTTATGGACATGATGAACAGGGTGTGTCGACCAATGTTGGATAAGTCAGTTATCGTTTTCATTGATGACATATTAATATATTCAAGGAGCGAGTCTGACCATACGGAGCATTTGAGAGAAGTATTGGAAGTTCTGAAGAAAGAGAAGTTGTATGCCAAGTTTTCGAAATGCGCGTTCTGGTTAAGAGAAGTGCAATTTCTAGGTCACGTGATTAATTCGGAAGGGATTACCGTGGACCCAGCTAAGATTGAGGCGATAACGAATTGGAAGACTCCGCAGAATCCGACTGATATACGAAGTTTCCTAGGGTTAGCCGGCTACTACAGGAGGTTCATCGAAGGTTTCTCCAAGATAGCCGCACCGCTGACCGGTATGACCCGAAAGTCGATAGTATTCAGTTGGGGAAAATTTCAAGAAGAAGCCTTTGAAGAATTAAAGAGAAGACTCACGCAAGCTCCAATCCTTACTTTACCCGATGGTGATGAGGATTTTGTTGTTTGTGCTGATGCCTCGCATCAAGGGTTAGGTTGCGTGTTGATGCAACGAGGGAAGGTGATAGCCTACGCGTCTAGACAGTTGAAGGTCCATGAGAGTACTTATCCGACGCATGATTTGGAGTTAGCAGCCGTAGTGCATGCTCTTAAGATATGGAGGCATTATCTGTACGGTACTAAGTGTACTATCTATACCGATCATAAGAGTTTAAAGTACTTCTTCGAGCAGAAAGAACTGAACATGAGACAGAGAAGATGGTTAGAATTGATAAAGGATTACGACTGTGAGATTAAGTATTACCCCGGTAAAGCTAACGTGGTCGCTGATGCGTTAAGTCGTAAGAATGAGGAAGTCCTTGCAACCGTGAAGTCATACAAGTTGATCATGAACTCAAGTCTTTTTGAAGAAATCATCAAAGTGCAGTCTGAAGTGTTAGTAGACGAAGGGTTAGTAAAGAAAGAAATGATTTATGGCCAGCAAGATGAGTTGATGGAAAACACTCATGGAGTTAAAACTAGATTTGACCGTATGTGGATTCCACGCCATGGTGATCTTAGAAGTCGAATCTTAGATGAAGCTCATAAGTCAAGGTACTCAATCCATCCTGGAGCTACAAAGATGTACCAAGACTTGAAAAGGGATTACTGGTGGCCTGGAATGAAGAATGATGTAGTAGATTATGTCGGTAAGTGCTTAACTTGCTTACAAGTCAAAGCCGAACATCAGAAGCCTTATGGGATGATGCAACCGCTAGAGATACCTGAGTGGAAATGGGAACACATCACCATGGATTTCATAACTAAGCTACCTCGTACAGCTAAGCAACATGATACCATCTGGGTGATTGTGGACCGTTTGACCAAGAGTGCTCACTTTCTACCCATACGAGAGGCCATCTCGTCAGAAACGTTAGCAAGCTTGTTCATTAAAGAAATTGTAACCAATCATGGAGTACCGTTATCGATCGTGTCTGATAGAGATACACGGTTTACTTCAAGATTCTGGAAGAAATTCCATGAAGCTATGGGGACGAGGTTGAACATCAGTACGGCGTACCATCCTCAAACCGATGGACAGTCCGAAAGGACGATCCAAACCCTTGAGGATATGCTACGTGCTTGTGTTTTAGATTTTGGTGGAAGTTGGGATGATCATCTGCATCTGGCAGAGTTCTCCTATAACAACAGTTACCATTCGAGCATTGGTATGCCACCGTTTGAGATGCTTTACGGTCGACGATGTAGAACCCCGGTGTGTTGGGGTGAGATTGGTCAGAAGGAAATGGGAAGCCTAGAAGTGGTTCAAGAAACGTCTTCAAAGTTCGATCAGATCAAAGCAAGAATGAAAGCCGCTCAAGACAGACAAAAGTCTTATGCAGATAAGCGGCGACGACCAATTGAGTTTAACGTTGGCGACTATGTGATGCTTAAGGTCTCGCCTTGGAAAGGAATTATCCGTTTTAGAAAGAGAGGGAAGCTAAGTCCGAGGTACATTGGACCATTTAAAATTTTGTATCGTGTGGGGGAAGTAGCTTATAAGCTGGATTTACCCGATGAGTTAGAAGGAATTCATTCAACCTTCCATGTTTCTCATCTGAGGAAGTGTCTAGCTGATGACACGTCTCACGTGCCATTAATGGACATTGAGGTTGATGAACAATTGAACTACATCGAGCAACCGATAAAGATCGTTGATCGCAAGGAGAAGCAGCTTCGTCACAAAACTATACCTTTGGTAAAAGTAATATGGAAACACCGCAAGGGATCAGATGCTACTTGGGAAGCCGAGGATGAGATGCGCAAGTTTTACCCTAGTTTGTTTATGTAATAGTTAGGTTTCGGGGACGAAACCTCCTTAAGGGGGGAAGACTTGTAACATCCTAAAATTTATAATGTTGAATAAAGAAAGTTATGTTAGTGATTTCGCGTTTTAATTATTAATATCGAGTAGGAGCGGGTCATGGACTTGGATTAATTGAGATAGGATAAATGAGAATGGGATTTCAGGGATATAAATACCCCCTTAATCCCAAAATATCTCATTTCTCACCAAACTCCACACACACTCCACACACTCCTCAAAACACACACATACTAACCGATCAAGATTCGAAGCCGAGACCCGAGATTTTGTTGATAGATCTGAGTTGGTAAGGTAAGAACAAATCCACCAAAGCTTATAGTACTGAAAATGGTTAGGATTTGATGGGTTAACCGGACCCGAAACCCAAACTGCCCAAATCGGACCCCTAAAACGTCGATTTTAGGCCGATTTGATGGTTGGGATTTGTAGGCGCCGATCATACGATTCCGTGGGTACCAAAATCGAGTTATTTGGCTAAGAAACGAAGGATTTATGGGCAAACAGATCTGCAGCGCGATAACTTCGCCTGCAAGATTAAGTTCGCCTGATGAACTTCACCTTCAAGCGTAACTTCGCCTTCAAGCGTAACTTCGCCTAAGGATAACTTCGCCTACAGCCAAGTTCGCCTAAGGTATAACTTCGCCTGAAGCCAAGTTCGCCTAAGGTTTAACTTCGCCTGAAGCCAAGTTCGCCTAAGGTTTAACTTCGCCTGAAGCCAAGTTCGCCTAAGGTTTAACTTCGCCTGAAGCCAAGTTCGCCTAAGGTATAACTTCGCCTGAAGCCAAGTTCGCCTAAGGTTTAACTTCGCCTGAAGCCAAGTTCGCCTAAGATTTAACTTCGCCTGAAGCCAAGTTCGCCTAAGATTTAACTTCGCCTGAAGCGAAGTTCGTTTATAAAATAAATTAAAAACCTAATGGAAAATGTGTTAAGGCAGTTATCGAAAATAAAATTTTTCCAAGCTGACCTGGCAACTTAACCCCAGCCAGGGGCTCTGCCCCTTGGACCCCGCTAGGGGCTGCCGCCCCTAGAACCCCGCTGCCAGGGGCGCTGCCCCCGGACCCCCGTTCGTTGTGGGTCATATATAGATAGAAATACAAAACGAGTAGTAGTAGTTAATTGATATGTGTAAATATTATACAGTTAGCCGAGCCCAGTTAAAGAAAGGAATTACGATCAACGGCGAGCGTAACAGGATCCAGGTGAGTTTCTAGCCCCATTCCTTGTTATGTTTTCGGGGCTGTGTGCATTCTTGATGTGTTGTTAATACATTTATCCTAAGTGATAAGTGTATGCCATATGTGATATATGTGATATGTATGAATGATTGCTTGATGGTACGTGAACGATCTTCGGATATTGCACGTACTGTCAGGTTGTAACGTTATAAATATGGTAAGTATGTTATGTATGAACGATTGCTTGATGGTACGTGAACGATCTTCGGATATTGCACGTACTGTCAGGTTGTAACGTTATAAATATGGTAAGTATGATATGTATGAATGATTGCTTGATGGTACGTGAACGATCTTCAGATATTGCACGTACTGTCAGGTTGTAACGTTATAAATATGGTAAGTATGTTATGTATGAACGATTGCTTGATGGTACGTGAACGATCTTCGGATATTGCACGTACTGTCAGGTTGTAACGTTATAAATATGGTAAGTATGATATGTATGAATGATTGCTTGATGGTACGTGAACGATCTTCGGATATTGCACGTACTGTCAGGTTGTAACGTTATAAATATGGAAGTATGATATGTATGAATGATTGCTTGATGGTACGTGAACGATCTTCGGATATTGCACGTACTGTCAGGTTGTAACGTTATAAATATGGTAAGTATGATATGTATGAATGATTGCTTGATGGTACGTGAACGATCTTCGGATATTGCACGTACTGTCAGGTTGTAACGTTTTAAATATGGTAAGTATGATATGTATGAACGATTGCTTGATGGTACGTGAACGATCTTCGGATATTGCACGTACTGTCAGGTTGTAACGTTATAAATATGGCAAGTATGATATGTATGTTTATGTGTATGAACGTAATAAAGTTAATAAAGGAAGGAAATGACGGTTGTATGGTTGTATGGTTACGAAAAGGGTACCGAGCCCTAATAATACTCGAGGTATGATGTATGGTTGTATGGTAACGAAGAGGGAATCGAACCCTACTAATATTCGAAAACAAGGGACCAGACCCTAATAATATCTGTGATGTTAGGGACCAGACCCTAATAATATCTGTGATGTTAGGGACCAGACCCTAATAATATCTGTGATGTTAGGGACCAGACCCTTATAATATCTGTGATGTTAGGGACCAGACCCTTATAATATCTGTGATGTTAGGGACCAGACCCTTATAATATCTGTGAGGTTATAGGGCGAAAGGCTCTTTAAAACGTATGATTATGAATGTAAAGAAAGTATGTAAGTAAGAATGAAGGCATGAGTACTTATGTGTGTATGAAAGAAAGTTATGAGGTTAAGTACGTATGTATGTAATAAGGTATTGTATGGTATTGTATGATTAACTAGAACTCACTCAGCGTAGCTGACTTTTAGTATGCACGCAGGTGAGTAGGTTGAGACAGCTGGCTTGAGTGGAGGACACATGGCAGAAGACTAAAGCCTGGCATCTGAAGATCTGATATGTTTTATAAGTTATGTTTTGATTTTGAAAGACAAGAGGAATGTTTTAAGACATGATTATGAATCGATATGTAATGTTTTATGAAAGTTTTATATTCCGCGTAAAGTTTTTAATTAACTCTGATATTTAGAACTGTGTTTATGAGTAAATCCAACACGAAAGTAGGGTTACCGGTAACGGGGCCTTACACGTTCGCTCGAAAAATGCTCGTTCGATTTAGGCTCGGTTTGGAAGTGAGCCGTTCAGCTCGGTTCAGTTTAAAAACAATCCAAGCACGAGCAAAGCCTCGCTCGGTTTGGTTCGGTTCGTTTTGCTCGAATTATTTTTTATTTATTAGTTTTATATATAAACTTTATGCGTATATATAAAAGTATACTAATTTTTAAAAGTATTTACAATTTCCCTCTTTTGTGTTGAATTCAAAGTTCAATTTTAAACCATAGCCGCTCGTTTTATATATGTTTTGTTGTTAACTTTGAGTTTTATACATTTTAAAGGTGAAAGTTTAGATAATTTAGAGTTAAAAGTCTTAAATTAATGATATTTTGAAGTTTTAGAAATTTAAAATTGGAAACTTTGTACGAAATCAAGCAAAACCAAATTGAACCAAGCCGCTCGGTTTCAAAACCAAACCAAGTTCAAGCATAAAGATATCGCTCGTTTCTTTAAATTCAATCCGCTTGGTTTGGCTCGCTTTTAAACCAAACCAAGTATGAGCATGTCTGTGTTCGGTTCAGTTCGTGAACAGCCCTAGGCCAGAGTGGGGCATCGGAGCTCTTCAAATTTGAAGAGTACGGTAGTCCGTTCTAATAAAATTTAGTGACACTGGTTGGGTGGTCGATGAATCTTGGGTGTCAAGTCTTAACAAGTCATGCTTATGTAGTTGCAAGTTAGTTGTTAACACTAGTTACATACTTACATAGCGAGTCTATTTAAATAGAAGGTCCAAATTTATTTTATACGACAAAGAAATATAGTCAAACCACAAGAGTTGCATATTACAAATTTATTCTTATTGAGAATGCTTTGTGAAGAATTTAGAATTTGGAGAGTTTGAATGCGTAATAAGTCTATTATTGAAAATTTGTAAATTGTTTGGTTTACATGTAGATTAATGAAATTAGAAGGTCTCAAAGATAAAAGTACAAAAGTATCCTCATTATCGACTTTCGTGCAATACTGCAATGCAAATCCTATAAGGGGGTGTTTGGTAGAGGGATTTGATTGGGGAGAAATGGAATTAGAAATATTTCTTTTGTTTGTTTTCCACTTTTCATTTCTATTTCTCTTTCTATTTCTCTAAAACTAGAGAATTCCATTTCTCTTTAAAACAAAGAGAAATCCATTTCTCAGCAGCCTCCTCATAGCATGTCACCACCTCGTCTCCGGCCACCACCTCGTCTCCGACCACCACCCCGTCTCCGGCCACCACCTAGTCTCCAAGTCTGCAACCGCCACCTCGTCTCCAAGTCTGCAACCACCACCCCGTCTCCGCCGTTCGCAATGGTGAACACAGAGATGGTAACCGGTTGTAGGTTGCAGGTGGTACGGGTGAACGGAGATTAGGGTTTCAAGTGGTGGTTCGTGGTAGGTTAGGGTTTTCAGTGATTGTGGTCGCAGGTGGGTGACAGTGGTGGTGGAAATCGGCGGTGGTCGCAGGTGGCTTCTGATTATCATCATCATCATCGCCACCACAACCGCCACCACAACCACCACCACAAAATCTCCAAAGAGGCAGTGATGACAGATCTGAGCCTCCTTTTTCTATATCTTATGTTCCAAAAATTTGAATCTTTTTAATTTCTTGTGTACTGTGGTTGAAGAAGGGGATTTGGTGGCGGCAGCCGGTGGTGGTGGGCTGTGGTTGAAGAAAGGGCTGTGGTGGTGGTGCTGGTGGTGTGGGGCTGTGGTGGTGGTGCGGTGGTGGTGGGGCTACGGTGGTGAGTGGTGTCAGGTTGGGTGGAGGTGGGGTTGGGTATGGTAGAGTTCTCTGTTTATTTTCTCGTGTACCAAACAAGAGAAATGATTCTCATTCTCCATACCAATTCTCTTTCTCTACAATTCCATTTCCATTTCTATTTTCTCTCATTTTCCATTCTCTGTACCAAACACCCCCTAAGTTACGACTGGTGCTAACCAACCTCATAAAAAGTGAAACTTTGATTCCAATGACTTAAGGTTTTTGATGTTGCGGGTATTGTATTGGAAATTACAAAATGGTGTCTACATTTAACCACGAAGTGGCAAGCATCGTACAATAATTACTCTCTTGTAATCTTCCCATAAACGCTTTCTATATGTTACTTTATTCGACTATTTTCCAATTTAATCTCAAATTTTTATACAAGATATTTGATTTCATTGATTTGAAACTTTATGGTGTTATGGTTATTGTTTTGGAAATGTTGTTTGTTCATCCCTTCTCTACATGGTTGGCGATGTCTAACCACGATGAATGAACGTTTATTATGGAAGGACGTTTTGGTAAAATATAGACACCCCATTTGAATGTTATAAATTTTACCATTTGAAGGAATGTTAAAATCCTATTAATGGATGAACTTAACGGTATACTTCTGCTTCAAATTTCTTCGTAACCTACTGAACACAATTTTCAATTTCAAATCCAGTGAAACCTGCGAACTAAACAACCCATTAGTTTTTTTTTATACATACTTGTTAAAACTAGTTTAATAAACAAGAAGTCAAAGTAATTTCCCCTATTTAAAACAACTTGGTTAGTTAGTTATCTAAACAACCAACCCTAACTCCAAATAAACTTATAGTCAATTATGATCTTATGTAACTCAATAACAATAGGCACTTCTTTGATATTGCCAACCACCCTACGATGATTGAAAACATGAAGGCAACCCCTAAACTTGAAAATTTTAAGATTGCTACAAGACGTTATTTAGGTAAGTGTAGGAGATTAAATATGATTTTTCACGCATTTGATATCAATGTTGTATAAATCATTACATGCTCAGTTACTCACCAATAGTATCAAGTAATATAGGATGCAACATACGTGCACTCAACAACGACGGATAAGATACAATTATATATTCGGATTACGAAGGATATAAGATACAATTATATATTTAGATATGATATTAAATGTATCAAAACTCGTATCCAGCCCACATTATCATCACTCGCCATTTATAAAGTGGCAAAAACAATACAACAATCAATCTCCCGTTATCTTCCGACAAAATCCGGCTATATCTAACTCAGATATTTTTCAAATCTCAAAATTTGATACGATATATTTGATTTTAGTGATTTGAAACTCTATGGTGTTATAGCTATTGTTTTTGAAATGTTGTTTGTTCATCCCTTCATTTCATGGTTGTCGACGTCTAATATCGATGAATGAACTTTTTTTTTTATGAAAGGGCATTTTGGCAAAGTATAGACATCCTATTTGAATGTTTTAAACTCTTCCGACTAAAGGAAAAAATGTTAAAATCCTATAAATGGATGAATTGGAAGGAATGAATCTATTGCCAGTTCCTTCATAAATCAACCGAACACAATTTTCGATTTCAAATTTGTTAAGTCGTGAACTAATCAATGTATACATTTTAGCAACTCGGTTACCTAAACAAACAACCCTAAATTAAATAAAAACTTAATCATCAATCATGACCTTATGTCATTCGATAACCACAGTCACTTCTTTAATATTACCAATAACCCTAGGGTGATAGAAAACCTAAAGGGAAAACCTTAAAGTGAAACAATTTCAAGATTGCTAAAAAGACATTATTTAGGCAAGTGACTGGGTTTGAGATTATGTTTCACATGTTCGAGTATCAATATTGTACCAAATAATGCATGATCAATTACTCGAAGCACATAACATACACGTTTACCATAGCCGAACCAAATCGATTGATAATAAATAACAAGGTCCTCATGCCCAAGATTTTCTGACCGTTATCCCGATTGATGGCTTGGGCCAAAGCATGTCTGCGGTCGAGTATAGGGTCATTCTTAAGTACCGTTTGATGGTCCCAATGTACCCAGAAGACGAAACATGTCCAATCTGCCGTAAGGCTTGCCTGGATAAATTCGGAGAGCATGCAGTTCATTGCAAGGAGATGCCTGGGTTCAAATACCGACATGATTGGGTGCGGGACGTTCTTTGGGACATCTTAAGGCGAGCTGGGATATCAGCTAAAAAGGAAGCCCCCGTAAACTTCCTTACAGACCCCACGGAAGGGAGATCCACTCTACGACCGGCAGATTTGCTCGTCTTTGGTTGGGCCGGGGGAAAACACGCTTGTGTTGACTTCACAGGGGTATCTCCCTTAGCTGGTTTGAGGGATAATGGGTTTGTAGCTGGGCAAGCAATGAAAAGGGCTGAAACGAAGAAGGTGGAGAAACATGCTAAAGCCTGCGAAGAGAACCAACATGTTTTTGTCTCTCTGGCTTTTGATACATTTGGCTCCTTGGCAGGGTCCAACAGGTTGTGCATAGCAATGTGTCGACTCCAAAGGGGTAGGGGTATGTCTTTAGTAGGTTATGGTTTGCAATTCAGAAAGTGTGGCGACGCTGCTTGTTGCCCGCTTACCTGCTATATTGATGTAATATCTATGTTTCTATATATTGTAGTTGAATTCAACTATGGATTGTTTGTTATTCTTTTGGTGGTCTATATTTATATAAATTGGTGATCACAAAATAAATAACATCTTGAATTTGTTATGTAGGTTATAACGTAATAAAAAATTGAATTGTTATTACCATACTTGGGCATTGAATATTTATTCGCCTTTTGGGGATACAACTGAAATTGGCATTCTAATCACGAAAAAAATCAAAGACCAACAAGTAAATTTAACAAACTAAAAACACATCATAAGTCCGTATGATGCAGCGCGCGCACACACACACACACTCTCTCATTGCATTTATATATAATGCAACATACACGCACCAGATAACGATAAGCAAAATACAGTTCTTTATATTCTAATAATTGTGGATTAGAAGATACAATTATGTATACAAATAGGATATTAACGGTACCAAAACTCGTATTAAATCCACATTATCAACACTCACCATAGTCAGTGTGTTCCGAAAACTTCAAGAAAACGTAATCACGTTGTAAAACCATATACATACGAGGTATGAAAGTACTAGATAATAAAAATTCGACAGATATAAAACACAGTTATATAGTTCGATACGCCATTAAAGACATCAAAATGCGTATCAGACTCAACATTATCATCACTCACCGTACCTCCTAATTTTTCAACTAAATTCAAAGCTTAATCCGACAAGTATAACCTCAACGATCTAACGAAAAAGTTTCGACAAATTCAATATCGAAACGACATACAACAAAGTTAAGTTTCAATGACTTATCTCGCTCCAGTAACAAAATCAAACCAAAACCGCGCAACAAAAACACAAAAGGCGTATCATCCGATACACCATTAAAGACATCAAAACGCGTACCAAACCCGACATTATCATCACTCACCCTATCTCCTAATTTCCACCAAAATTCAAAAAAAAAAAAACTATAATCATATTATAAAATTACAAAATCATCATGTGCACACACAAAAGTTACAAAAGTACAAAAAAAATCATCATAACATATCAAGTATTACAAGGTATCATAACATATTAACATAATCCTATTACAAACTATCACAACATATCAAACCATATCAAACTCAATCTCCACACCACCACATGGCACCATCTCAACCGTCCATTCAAATCAACGGCCAAGATCCACACCACTACAAACCCAAAATCCACAATATAAAAACCTAAACACGCAAATTTCATTTTCACTACCACCACCACCAGCAGCTGCTTGTTATTATCTTCTTCTCATCTTATTATTCAGAAACCCTAATTTCAATTAAAATTATCAAAATACAACTCGATTTGTTTGTTAAGCAGATATAAGTCATCGGTTATATTATAATCGGTGACCGTGTCAGGTATAACTGATTATTGTTATATTCTGTTACTCGGTTCTGTTTGCTTTACGCTTTGGTGTTGTTTGTTGTGGATCTGTTATCTCGTTGCCGTTACCGATACCAATACCGTTATTGTTATCGTTAGTGTTGTTTGTTGGTGGTTTAGGGTTTCGATTTGATTTTGCTGAATAAACCGTGGAAACTTAACTTATACAGTTAGGTTTTTGTGTGTCTGTTGCTTGTTTCAGATTTTGGATTTTAGTTTGGTTAAATTCGTTTCTGATTTTGTTAACCGGAACGGAAGGAATTGTGGAAACTTAACTTTTTCTAGGGTTAGGTTTGCGTTTTTGTTGTGCGCTTTCGTTATTTTGGTTTTGTTGATTTCGTTACACAAAACGTGAGTTTCGTGTTGAATTTGTCGAAATTCGTTCGTTAGATCATTGGAGTTAAGCTTTCCGGTTCGGTTTTGTGTGTGTATAAGTGTATTATCGGTATAAGTATACATTATATATACATATACATACATATATATACACACACACATAAGTTGTATCGGTTTGAAACTAGAGCGATAAATTTTCAAAAACTTGAAATTTGGAGAAATGGCTGGAGGAAACAGGAAGGATGACTCGATCGTGATCAGCAGCACGAACGTTTTCGCTGCGCTTGGAAGCTTGAAGAAGAAGAAGAAGAAGTCGGATAAGGATTCGAAGAAGGGTGGTAGTTCTAGGAAGGGGCAGGATAAGGAGATTGAGAGTGAGAAGGAGCATGTTTTTTGGGCTCCTACACCGTTGACGGTGAAGTCGTGGGCGGATGTGGATGATGAGGACGATGATGATTACTATGCGACCACGGCTCCGCCGCAGTCTGGGTGGGTTACGGGCACTGGTGGTGAGGTGGAAGATCAGGGGAAAGGAGATGAGACTCCGGTTGAGGTGAGGAAACTCTAAATTTGTTCTTTTGTTTATCTTTAACTGCATTTGCATTTCATTGTATATATCGTTAACTATAGATGTGTAAATGAGACAAGCAAAGATCGAGTTTGGCTCATTTAACTGCATTTGGGCTTGTTTAGTAGTTATTAATTAATTTATATACGCTTGTTATGATTTTTTGTCTAGATTTTATTTTCCCCACGGGTTCAAAGTGTTTGTGAATTAGGAAAACTTTGATTTTTCATATATTGTTTTGTGTTTGATAAGCAATTAAATTAATGCAAGATTAATAAGGACACAAATGCTAGTGGTAAATGCATGCATTGGAAGTTGATTTATAGATGTATGTTATGATTTAAACTATGTTACTTGGTAAGGACATAAATGTTAAACTAACTCAGATCTATTAGGGTTTGTCAACATGTGTTGGGTTCTTTATACTTTGTTTCCTAATTATTGGCTCGTAAAGCTTTTTTTATTTGTTTTTTAAAACGGTTTTTACATATCAATGATTTCTAAGCGAAACGTTTTTTGTATAGTTATCATATGCTAGCTCAACATCTAGGATTCAACTAAATGAACAATCTTATCCTACTACCTGCAATCTGTGGTTCTCTATGAGTTAGTTGGACCGTTGGACATTAAGTTTTTAAAGTGAGTTGTATGACCCTTGAATTAGCGTTAATGAAAATAACTTTTCATTTGGGTATTTTAATATGTGACTTTTTTGCTTTGCGGTATATTTCAATAACGCAAATTCGAAGGTCCTTTGATTCTCACTTTCCAACTTTATGTTAAACAAATCCTAGAGAGCCATTATAATATTATTTATTTAGATGAATTCTAGGTGTTGGACCGACATATATAACCAGTATAAAAATGTTTTAACTTAGAGATCGTTCAGATGTGAAGAATGTTATAGAAAACAAGTAAAAGAAAATTATGAACCCCAAATTTGGATATAATGTACAATTAAGCCGTTTCGTTTAAACTTTATGTACTTACCAGTTAATAATAACATGCGTTTATAAAACAACTCACAATAACATGTATGTCACATTGTATTTAATTTGTTTTTTCAGGGAACTGAGAGTGAAGATGAAGGTTTGGATGAATCCGATGAGGATAACGATGACGGAAATGACCATGAACAAGAACTGCCTGCTGAAAAGGAGCCCGTTGTTGAGAAGCCTGTTGAAGTTTTGCCACCCAAAGAAGCTGATCGACAACTTTCTAAGAAGGAACTAAAGAAGAAGGAGCTTGCAGAACTTGAAGCGGTCCTTGCTGAGTTGGGTCTAAATGACAACAATACCCAAGAAGATACCCGTGGTAAGATAATTTCGTTTTTTCCATACACAAATTTATACATTCTTTTCGCTTATTGATATTTAAAGTACACATTAGTTTCGTGACAACTTTTTTTAAAAATCATAATTAGGCTTGTAAACGAATCGAACTTCAGTTAATCGTTTGGTGGGTAATTTGTTTATTATTAAAACGAGCGAACATGAAGAAAATATTTTTTTTAGTCAAATGAACGAACATGAACACGTATCTTTTTTGTTCATTTGTTCATTATCTTAAGCTTGTTTGAGTTCTCATTCATTTACGTTGTTGAATTTAATCATTAAATTTTTTTAGGCGCGTTACTGTTAATCTAGTATTAATTACTTTTTAGCCTCATTATACTTGCGTTCACATTTACTTATGTTTGTTTGCTTACGTTTATGAACCGTTTGTTTATACGTTTCATAAACCATTTCTAAGAAGTTTACTTATGTTTATGGACCGTTTTATTTATACGCTCACATTTACGTTTATGAACCGTTTGTTTATACATTCATATTTACTTATGTTAGCTTGCTTCGTTTATGAACCTTTTGTTAATACGTTTAATAAACTATTTCTAAGAAGTTTTGTAACACTAGATTTTTTTTAACTCCCATTAGATTGTTATTTGTAAATTGCAACATTATTGATTGCATATTTTTTAAATTAATGTAACAAAAATATATTTAAATAGTTTTATCGTTATCTTACGTTTGTTTGAGCTCTCGTTCATTTACGTTTGTTAACGTTCTTATTAAATATTTTTTAGGCGCGCTACAGTTTGGTCTAGTATTAATAACTTTCTAGTCCTGATATACATTTGTTCACATTTACTTATGTATGGTTGCTTACGTTTATGAACCGTTTGCTTATACTATTAATAAACCGATTCTAAGAAGTTTTTGTAACGTTAGATTTTTTTAAACTCCATTAAATTTTTATTTGTAACATAATTGTTTTTTAAATTAATAAAACAAAAATGTATTAAAATAGTTTATTCGTCTGAATCCTTATAACTAATCGAGTCACTCACCAGGTGCTGCACCGGAGAAGGTCGAGAACGGAGAGCAGGAGAAGGACAAAAACGTGCCAGCTGGCGAGAGCAAAAGTGCTAAGAAGAAAAAGAAGAAAGACAAGGCTTCCAAAGAAACCAAAGAGCCTGCAAACGAACCCGAGTCTGGAAACACTGAAGCCACTGAAGCTGAAGTTGATGTCAAAGAGAAAATCAAGAAGGTGGCGTCGATGAAGAAGAAAAAGTCTAGCAAGGAAATGGATGCTGCTGCTCGGGCTGCCGCAAGTGAGGCGGCTGCAAGGAGTGCGAGACTTGCTGCGGCTAAGAAGAAGGAGAAGAACCACTACAACCAGCAGCCCGTTCGCTAAGTTTTTTTAAACAGGTATTACATATGATGCTCATATGCTGCAGACTGAATAATAAAAACCCTCTTTTGGGGTCTTTGGTTACATTTTACAGTTTTACTTTGAAAAGTTACTTCAAAAACATTTTAGGTTTTTTTTTTTTTTTTTACTTTTTACATGTCATTTGGATGATGGTTGGATTTTTAATTTTTAAGTTTTAGTTTATGTTTTGAAGACTATATTTTGTTTTATCTTTTATGTCAGTGGAGTTTGTAATGGTGATGCTTGTTAAGTTTTTATATTATTTTAAAGTTAGTTTTGAAATTGATCTGTTTAATAGTATTATGAATCTATGATATGTGAATGGATGATTGTTATGTAAAGCAAGTCGCTTGTGGGCTACTTGAGATTGAAACAGGGTGAGACTTATTGAGCCTCTATCTCGAACAAACCTTGTTTAGTTTTTTAGCCTCGTTTAGTTTTTAGCCTGAGCTCCAACTTTGTGCTTTATATGGAAAGATAGTTTAGGGTAGAGGTGCACAAAAAGGTCAGGTCTGAACCCGTCCCGGTGTACCCGACCTAGAACCGGTTCCTACACGTACCCGACCCGCGGGTTGGATCAGGCATAGAATTTCTTCTCTGAGCTGTATTCGGAATCGGAACTGATGGAACCGGAACTACCCGGTCAAAACCTGACCCGAAACCTGAAAAAAAACGCGAATGAACCGGTCAAATACCCGACTATACCTAGAACTGGTTTGACTTTTGTTGACCATATCCAGAAACCGGTTCGGGGTTTAAAAAATACCCAATTTGTGCAAGTCTAGTTTAGGGGGTGTTTGGGATTGCTTATTTTTACCAATATATTAACTCTTTGGAAAGGAGTAAGACGTTTGAGATTGATTTTGCGGTGAGGAAAAGTTAATAAGTTAAACTTTTGTAACTTGTTAACTTATTGAAAAGTAAGGAGTATTCATAAGGAAGTCCACCCCTTTAGGCCAATCTAGTCATGTAAGGAAAACCGTTTAGATTTGTCGAGCCTTAATTTCATATTGTTTTTGTTTGCTTAAGGTTTTTCTCAAAGTATATAAAAACATTTTATAAAAAATTAGTAAATATATAATAAGCAAAGTTGATCTTAAGTTTTGAAAAAAAAAAAAAACTTGAAACGAGCTAAGATGTAGCTCGAGCATTCATTAGTTAGCACGTTTACACCCTAGGGAAAGGAGACGAGGAGAGGTCATTGTGAAGTTGAAGGTGATCGGCCGTCTCTGTCTTGGAATATGTAAGATTGCTTTTTCTAAAATTCGGAGTACCATAACAAAGGTTTGGTTTACGCTACCGGGTTCAAGTTCCAAACTCAGTCATTTGGATCTACACTAGCCAAGTTTTTTGGGTGGTTTACTAGTTTCATTGTTTTTAAACGTGTTTTTAGATCTTAACCAGTCAACTAGCTTTGGTTTATACGGTTCGGTCCTTTTTGAACACCTTGTCGAGTGCTGATGATGATCGGTGGCGAGTATATAGAGTTAGTTTTAAGACCACACTAATTTTGAAACAAATTTTTGGATAAAAAACAACACATATTTTAGTCTTTAGCATGTGATTAGAGGCCTACAAAATCGGTTTTAAACCCAAACCGAACCGGTTTTCAACGGCTGGTTAAAATCGGTTTGACTTAAACCGGCTTGGTTTATAAACGGGGTTAGAAGAAAGATAGGCCGGCCTGGTCACGTCGGTTCGGTCCGGTTTAGACACCGGTTTAACCTTTTTAACCGGTTATTCTCAAACCGGTTTAATAGATATTAAGGGGAACCGGTCCTGAAACTGAAACTGGCGGTTTGGGTGAAACCGGCTTTAAACCCAAACCGGTTCAGTTTGATTTGACTAAAACCGGTCCCAAACCGGTTTTTTTACACCTCTATTTGTGATGGACTAGGGGCTATGCAGAGTTACTTGAAACTTGGGCCTCTATAGAAATGGGCTTGGTGGTGGATTCATATTCCAAGCTTGTTACTTTAGCTTCACAACTATTTGATAGTGAAAGTGAGAAACTGCATATAGTGTTTTAGGGTTTTGAACTTTTGATATAATGCTGTAGGGGTGAGCAACTTAACCGCTATAACTATTAAACCGAACCATAACCGACATAAAACCAATTTTAACAGATAATCGACATAATCAGTGGGTCGGTTTAATGAATTTTTAAAAACCGCCATATATGGGAAAGATAATTCCAAAACCGCTATAACCGAACCGACCCATTTATTTAACCAACAATGTGTTTAGGATTAACTTCCACCAAACATTTTGTTGGATTATATCATTTTGATGTTTTTGTTTCAACATTTGTTATCAAATTAAGTTTAATTTCATTGTTGGATTATGTAATGTCATTCTTGTTTTTGAATATTTGATATTAATATTATGGATTATATACTTTCTTAATTAGATTATGTCATGTTATTTTTTATAATAATTGTAATACTCGCTTATTTAAAATATTTTAAATAATATATTATTATGGATATAACAAAATATATAAAGTTGAGTTGGATAATGTATTTTATTTTATTTGAGCTTCATGAAAATAATACCTATGAATATAAGATAAACTTCTTGTTGGGGATTTTTAGATAAATACAAATAGTTTAAAATCTGTTATCCCAACAACTACGTAGATATGCTTTGTTTAGCCATGTTTATTGATTTGGCTTATACGCCAATATACATATAAGGCTTGATTGAACCACATACCTAAACACAAATTTTTTTTTTGTTGTGCAACACTGCCACCCTCCGTCACCTTTCAAAGGCCACTCACACCCATCGCCGCAACCACTGGTCATAGCCACCACGGCCGCCACGTACCGCCGCTCCATGCCGTCACTGTTGCTTACCATCTGACATGCTCCGCTTTTCAGTGATTGTCACGCGTTCGTGTTCGATTTAGATACGTTCGATGGGCTATTGAGGTTTTCTTTGTTGTTAACCGCGAGTTGAGTTGGTTTACTTTTCGTGCTAAACTAAGGTACGGTTTCTGGTTTCTTTCACTCATAGTATTATTTATATTTCGTTACTTCATAGTGCGGTTTCTGTTCTCGTTTACTTATAGTATTGACTCTATTCCGTTACTTTGTAGTACGGATTTTCGTTACACGTCAGTTATATTTTTAGTTCAGTTGTTTTATATAATATATAGCATTCAATAGATTATTTATTTGTATTCTGTCACCCGAGCACGTCTAAAATGTCATATGGGCGTCAACGACATGCACTTATCGTGATAGTGCGTAATAAAAGTTCACGGCGTCTCTAGCTTGTGCTTGCATAGCGCTTTGGCCCCTAGAGGCGGATAGATCGATCTTAGCTCTGAGTTTGCGTTTGTGTGTGGAGATGGAATAATGGGTGTACGCCACACTCACCGTCTCATAGGTGCATGGACTAGCTAGCTGTGTACCAGTCTGTTCTGTTTTGGCTCGAGGGTGCTTCCGTTTCATGTGACTTTGAGTTTTTTTTATGTGTAGTCACGTGGTTTGATGTGTGTATATGTTATAATATGTTTCTGATATGTTTCCGTATGCGTTTGATTATGTTTTGGCCAAGTGTCGGATCATACCTCCGAATTTTATTTAGTATATGTTTCGGTAAAAAGGTTGGTTTCGAGTTTGAATTGAAGTCCGTATATTTATTTTTCTTACGCATGTCCTTACCTATACTATTGTTCTTTCCGTTACTGGGCAATTTTTGGCTCAACCGTATTTTCTTGTTTTGTTTTCTTATTTTGTTTTCAGGTAATCCGGGACTCGGGGAAATTAGTGATGAGAGGGAATAATGAAGTTCAAGATTTTCTTTTAGAAGACTACATATTTTTCGGTTATTTGAGTAAATATAATTTGACTTAGGCTTCTTCGAATTTTTTTTTGATATCTGTAATAGTGACATGTCAGCCCGTTCCGGGTTGGGGTGTTACAATAATGGTACCAAACTTTTAGGCCTAATTACATTGTTTTTGTTACGGTCAACTGACCCATAACCGACTCACTGTAACCTACAATACCGATTAACCAAAAGCACCAGAGCGGGTCACTTATGGTTATCCGTTAACTGGCATATCAGTTATAGTTATGGGTTTGGCTCAAAACCGCTCTAAACCGACCCATGCACATCCCTAAAATGTAGTTTGTACTTTGTAGGCTACTAAACGAACTAAAGGATATGAGTGTTATGTATGTTAATGTTTGTTTGCTACTATTTTAAACAAACAAATGTAAATGAACGGAAACATACATACGTAAAAGAGCGAACAAAAACGTTGAAATTGAAGTGTTCTTGTTTGTTCATTAGCCTGACATGGTTCTAGAATTTGGTTAGGCTGATGGGGTTGCGCATGATGAGCCGTTTAGTATTACTAATAATTCATAAATAGATAAAATTGGATGTGTAAACGGACACAAGCAAACGTAAATGAGCATAAAGATGTCGCATTTCATGTTCATTTATATAATAAACATAAATGAACTCACTTAGTGGATAAGTGAAGGTTTGTGTCTTCTAATGTATGGAGTTATGTTAGGTACAAAAATCACATTTTGCGTGAAACTGTATCGCTTTTAAAACCGGTTCAATTTGGTCAACATAAGTCCATATCGGATATGGTCAAACCGGTTCGGGTTAAAACTAGTGTGGAAGAGACATAATCCAAACTCGAAGGAGTTGGGTGTGGATCAGATTGGGACAAGATCGAAAGAAACCGGTTTGATATAACATTTTTTTTAATTTGATTTTTAAATGTCGTTATTGTTTTTTTTTTCAATTTGAGAGACTAGGGATTGTTTTAGTTGTGTGATTAAACTAAACAAATCTAATAATATATACTAACAAATGAGAGCAAAATGGTCACTTGGCCAAATAATACGTCTATAGACAACTAGTTTTTCTGTTTAAAAAATAAGTAATGATTAGTTTTTCAAGCCGGGCTCAGTAAACCGTTTTCGACGTTAACAATCCCAAAACCGACGACTCGGATCTGTTTCTGGACCGGTTACTCCGAAACCGGTTAGGCCATAAATTCGGGTCGGATTTTTCCCCTCCTCTATAATCTATAATTCTATATTATGTCATTATGATACGCTCTATAATCTATAATTCTATATTATGTCATTATGATACGGTGGATAGGCCCAATATGAGCTTGAATTTGGTGGAAACTTGACAATCACCTAATGGGCCCAGCTTTCAATATACACAAAATCAGATTTGGGGGTGGGGTCCACTCTTTAACACCTCAAATCATGATTCATGTGTTATTATCATCTTGTTTTATTGGATTATTATAAAAACATCTTACTAATCTATTAAAGCAATACAATGTGGACACATGAATTTCTTCTAAATTGTTTACATGTGCAATTCAGTCACCGTGTTTTCATTCTCATGTGCTCTAATATTCTGCCATGTGTCATGTTGATCAAACACCAAAAAACTTATTTAAACCTTAATATTTTTCACCTAAATCATTTTAATCTCTCTCTCTCTCTCTCTACTTACTAACTCCATCATCCACCATCTTTTATATTCCGGTAATGTAGATCGGAATTAATCGTTTTCCGGTAAGGTTATATATTATACTCTAATGACCAACAATGTTATTTGATTTTCCGGCAAGGTAGTATCTTTTTTCCGGTAAGGTTTTCCGATATGGTTTTATATTAATTTTTAAGTGTTATATGATTTTGTAATAATCTCTTTAGGTTGCATATCAAAATCCAATATTGAATTGATATTTTGAAGTTATTATGGTTTTTCGGTAAGGTTTTCCGGTGAGTTTCCGGTAAGATTTTTGTCACAAATTCAACGTTTTCTGGTAAGTTTATATATTATACTCTAATGGTCAACAATGTTATATAATTTTCCGGCAAGGTAATATCTCTCTCGGCTTACTAACTCCACCATCCACCATCTTCTATATTCCGGTAATGTAGATCGAGATATATTATACTCTAATGGCCAACAATGTTATATGATTTTCTGGCAACGTTATATCTTTTTCCGGCAACATCATATTTTCTTCCGGTTATTGTAGATCTAACCTTTTTATCTTTGTTTTCATTGTTAACTGATTTTTTTGAAATCATTTTAGGTTCTAAATCAAAAACGCGATGAAGCTAATATTCTACGTTTTTACGTTTCTCCGGTAAGTTTTTCCGTTCATGTGTTATACCTATAACAATGGTTGTTTTATATTTATTTGAAGTTTTATATTTTTCCTGTTTTTTTCTTTCACATGTTGTTCTTCTAGGTTCTAAATAAAAAGTTTCATCCATGGACATTATCATTATTCTTTTCCCGGTAAGGCCAATATGTATTGTAAATTAGTGGTTTAACATTCCATAACATGTAGCATTACCGCGACTAATTTTATATATTTCTAAAAACGATTACAATTTCGAATTTTAAATTCCAAATTTAAGTTAAAGTTGAAATTTGTAAATGGTTGGCCAATATTCCATAACGTCTAAACTTACCATCATTACAATGTATTATTTTTTAAAACTATTTGATTTAAAAAGTTTAAATTTCCAAATTTAAATTAAAGTTGATTTTTTTATTTAATTGCTGGTCAAACGTCTAAGTTGGTCAAACATTTTTAAATTGCCTGGTCAAACATTAAAGTTGATTTTAACTTTAAGTTGAACTTTTTAAATGGCTGATTTAACAAACATTCATAATGTCTAAAATTACCATCACTAAAATTTATTATTTCTAAAACGATGTAAAAAATTTATAAATTTCCAAATTTAAATTAAAGTTTAAATTTATGAATTACTGGGTAAATATTTCATAACATGTAACATTACCACGATTAAAATTTATTATTTGTAAAACGAATATTAATATTTAATTTTCTCATTTCAGATTATGTTCCCAACTTTATATAGCTAATTTCATGGGTTGAAGATTTGTTGGTAAGATATCTTATTTTATGTTTAATATTGATGTATATTTTTGTTATTATTCATGTATTTATGTATTTTTCACAATTCATGTAATTTATTTGATTTTTATATAATCAATCATATATAGTTGTTGGTTTTGTCCATTTAATATATTTTAATCAGAACCGATGTATTAAAGAAAAATTTTATTTTTGTATCTTTATATTTATCTATTTATTAATAATAATCTCTATAATATATAATAATTATTATAATTTTAGTAATTTTGTTATTATTAATTCATTACATTTTCTAATTAGTTGATACATCTTATTTTGACAGAAATAATGAAATTTACACCTTACCATTTTTATATTTCAATATATTTGACTTAAAACATTATTATGTTATCATATTGTAAAATACATTATATTTTCTATAGATAACCAATTACGTTATATATGGAAAACCCAATAAATAAGTTATAAAGTTTTCATGATTTTAATTACAAGATATTTAAACCTTCTTTTAAATTCGGAAATTGACCAATCTTTCAACAAATTTTTAAAGGTTTTAATACTCTTCATAATTTTAAACTCATTTCAAAATCTTTCCATAATTTTTTTAGGTTTTCAAAGTAACCGTTTTGATTTTCATATTTGTAGTTATTTTTAAATTAATTAGTCATATTAGTAAAATTACAACATATTTGATTTTAATTTTTGTGATTTGGCATTAACTAGAATAAGTTATCATTTTAATATTCAAAAAACTGATTGTCAAACTAAAAATACTTGCCATAATTGTAATGTAATCTTACTTTAATTTACGTGAATATTAATTATTAACTAATACTAAAATAATAACCGTGTTATTTTAAAACACAATATTCAAATTGACATAATTTCTAATAATCATTACTTAATATATCATAAATTAAATAACCGTTTTATCATCATTTATAAATATTATTCGTCACATATGATTTAGTGAATATTATTAAACATGACAACTTTTCATAATTTATTAATATTATTATTCCCATAAATCAAGATATTTCAAATTATTTCTATCTTTACATAGAAGACCAAATTCAAACTTAAAACAATAAAATTTAAACTCCTTTTAAATTCGGAAATTGACCAATCTTTCAACAAAATTTTAAAGGTTTTAATACTCTCCATAATTTTAAACTCATTTTAAAATCTTTCCATAACTTTTTGAAGTTTTCAAATTAACCGATTTAATTTTTATTTTTGTAATTATTTCTAAATTAATTAGTCTTATTAGTAAAATTAAAATCGATTTGATTTTAATTTTTGTGATTTGGCATTAACTAGAATAAGTTATCATTTTAATACTCAAAAACTGATTGTCAAAATAAAAATACTTACCATAATTGTAATGTAATCTTACTTTAATTTACGTGAATATTAATTATTAACTAATACTAAAATAATAACCGCGTTATTTTAGAACACAATATTCAAATTGACATAATTTCTAATAATCAATACTTAATATATCATAAATTAAATAACCGTTTTATCATCATTTATAAATATTATTCGGCACATATGATTTAGTGAATATTATTAAACATGACAACTTTTCATAAAATATTAATGTCACATTCTATTTCAAAAATTAAATTAATCACATATTAATTTCTTATTGTTATTATTTATAGTAGAATCAATTGATTATGAGATTCCACACCCGAAACATAAGTTTCTTTTTATATTCACCATTTTAAATTTGGTTATGTATGTTCAATTTTTTTATTTTTTTTTTTGAATATGTGTTCACAAAATAGTAATGTCACTAAATTTCTCAATAATATATAATAAACACGTATTATATTTTTATCCATTTTAACTAAAAAGTTTTTTAAACATAATATAAATCTTTTAATTATAACATCCAAACAATTTGATAGTCTAAGTCTTTATAATGTTTTCAAAGAATATTAAAAATATTTGATAATTTATTTCCTATACGCTTATATTTTGTTTTCATTGATTTTGCATCATATTTTTTCACCTTTAATTATTTTCAAAGTCAACATTTTTTTCATTTTTCCAAAGTAATTTGAAAATTCATTTATTGTAAAACGTTTTCAAGTTTTCCAAGTTTAACAAAATATTAATGTCAGTGATTTAAAAGTTTGTTTCAAGATTGGTCAAAAATCAATAAAAATTTCATAATTTTTTAAAGTTAACTAATTCAAATTTTTTTTATATTTTGTAACTATTTTAAAAATATTTCAAAACAGATTGTTTTAGAAGAGTATCAAATTTGTTAGGTATAAAATGATGGCAAAAAAAGGTTTTTATTGATATATCTTTTTGGTTTAATGGTTTAAGTTAGAAAGATATTTTATGTTGTCATTTTACTTTGTTTGTTGTTGTATGTTATTTTGTTTTAATAAAAACAAAAATTTAATAAAAACAACTTTATTAATGTTCAAATGTTACTCATTATTAAATTTGTTATTATGGTATATTTAATTTGGATGCTATTGTTTTATTATATTTTTCAGGTGGTGAAACAAAATGAGTTTCTTTTGATAGAATGTTTGAAGAAGTTGATGGTGGTTTAATATAAAAGTACATGTTTATATCTTTTGTTGATGTTTTTTGGTTGTTCGATGTACATTAACTTATTGTCACTTTTAACTTTTAAGATCTAGACAATGTAAATGGTTAACGTTTTGGTCCGAAAGTTTGAAGAAGTATTGTGTTGCTTGAATTTGTTGTTTAAATTTATTATGTTTGTTATGTTCAAATTAACTTCCTGTAATTTGGAAGTTTTAATATTAAGACAACGTAAATCTATTACTTTTTGGTTGGTATGGTGACGTGTTAAGTGGCAATGTAAATATATCAAGTTTTAATAGTTAAAGAAATATTATGTTTGTTTAAATTGATGTTTAAGTTGATTATGTTTAGTGACAAGTTATTCCACCCGCGTGTCACGCGGGTATATACCCTAGTATTATACTCTAAAAAGTATTTTTATTCCACAAATTATTTATATGTGAATCTGACATTTCCACGTGTTACCAGTTATATTTTTCTATGACAAATATAACAAACATTTGGTAATTGTCTTAATTAAATTCAACTAGCTGGTCTAAACACGTGCGATGTGACGTGAACTTGATCGGTATCGATTTGATTTGTTACGTTATGTTATTTTGAAAATCGGTTGATATTGCTTGTCTATAGTGTGTTGCGTTGGGAACCTATATATGTAGAGTAACAGAAAACTTGTATGTTGTGGTAGGACTGCGGTCGGTATTGCTTCGGTACCATATTAAAAACTTGGGTTACCATATTAAAAACTTATTGGGTTGTTTTTTTAACTTAATAGAACTTAAGGGTTAACATATTAAAAAGTTATAACTTAATGAAAGCTATGGATTTTGATATGTAAAAATAAAACCTGTGGGGGTGTTTGTGTAACTTAATGGATTTAACATATTGAAATCTTGTGGGGTTAATTGTATAACTTATTGTCTTATTGAAACTTCTAGATACCTTGTGTAACTTATTGAAACTTACGGGTATCTTATGTAAACCGTGTTTATATCTGTAGAGGGTGTTTGGGAATGGGGTCCTTTTTTGAATCGACCTGTTTCAACTCTAACTCGTTTGACTCTTGATCTGACTTGTTTGTTGGTTTGGAGGCTGTCTTTTCAATATTTACGAACCGCCATTGTTCGTGTATGGTTTGTTCGAATGTCGTTCTCCTTTTATGAAAGGTCTAGTCTACACTCTTGAATCTTAAGGGTGGTCTCACCTTCTTCTAATGGTCCTCATCCAGATTCATTACTCTTAAAGGATGGGCCCACTGGCCCACTAGCGAGTAGTGTTTTAATAACCCAAACCAAATGATTGTAAATTTGTAAATTGTAGTCAAGGGAAATAGAAATTTAATCCCTAGTTACGGATTTTTATTAACATTTAATAATGTACTACAGTCTACAGCAATTCTAACTTTAGTGATTTTATTTATAATCTTTGTTGTAATTTGTAATATGAAAAAAAGTGAAAACCTGGTTATAATATATATATTTTTTGAACAGTTAAATAATATTGTATACTATGAGGATTAAATCATGTATACTATGAGGATTATATCTTTGACCTTCTATTTCACATTCAAACCATCTTAAATTTATTTTATATTTCTTCACTTTTAAAAGCTGATGTAGCCATTAAGTTTTAAATAACTTATTGTAGCATGGGCCCACCGTTTTTCTCGTTTGCTAACGTCTGGAAACCCGGAGGAGCCCAGTCATTTCCTCGACCGCAACTCATTTGTCACCTAGGTTGCCCGCTTCCATCATTTTTGTTTGTTTTTTTGTTTGAATAGCAAAATACTATAAATAAAATCAGACACTCAAAGAGCAACCTTCACGACCGGAGAGAAGCCACCAACAAAATCACAAAAAAAATTGTATGAACAAAAACTTACACCACTTCTATCAAGTTAAGAGTTTGTGATGCACTTATACGTAAACAATATAAAATTAAATTGAATGTTTTAAGTTTGATTTATGGACTATCATGGAAATTGACAACCGGATATCATACAACAATATTATTATTTTATACAAGATGAAAGTAACATTGTTAAAGTTAAAGATGTGACTTTGGGTTTCGTAATCAACTCGAGTTAAGTAAATTATACAGGTTATGATAATTATTATATTAATATAACTTAGAACTTTCTAATGCGGTGTAGAAAGACTGGGTTTCTCAATGGAAACTCATATTCAACCCCGACAGATAACATTTTGAGAGTCTGAGGCGCATGAGTGGCTCAACGAAGGAACATTGGAACCTTTATGATATCTGATTCGATCATGAGGGCGTTCAGGTTTTATCACTTGTGCGCTTTCGAGCGGGTGAGTTTTCCCTGAAACTAGAGATAAATGTGTTCGGCTAGCTGCCGGTGGTCTTTTGGTATTGGGATACCTTATACGGAAATCTAGACAGTTCTATGTTTGTTTGACGTTCAAAAAATATATAAATATAAGTTAAATAAATAATAAATAAGCGAGTTAAGTGTCATTTTAGTACCTGTGGTTTGACCAACTACGCAACTTTAGTACATATTCTTTATTTCGTACAAATGACTACCTCAGTTTCAAAAACCTTGCATTTTAGTACCTTTTCTAACCTCGTCTATTTATTTCGTTAAGTCAGGGATAATTTGGTAACTTCGTTATTTTCTTTGTTTTTTCTTTTCTTTCAAACGCTTATATCTTGTAAACCCTAAATCCACAATTCATAACATCAAAATTCAATTTCTAAATCCCTAAATATCATAAAAATTCAAACCCTATGATGATATAGAAATCTAGACAATTCTCTATTTGTTTACCGTTCAAAAAATATATAAATATGAGTTAAATAAAAGGAAAATACCATAAAAACCAACATACTTTTTACTTTTGCTCATAAAAGTCTCTGCACAAATTTTTGCATATTAAAGTCCTTCCACGTGTTAATTTTGAACAAAACCATAATCTCTTTTAAAATCATAACTTGTTACCGGCTCCAATGAGTTTTGTTGATATTGGTTTATTATATATTAGATGAACTATTATTGTAAATTAGTAAAAGTAGGCTTTACTTTTATGAATAATTTAATTGAACACCATGTTCAGTTAGACTCAACTGATCATTCTATAAGAATCCAAATAACCAAAATTGAGTTGGTTGAACAGGGAGCCCTATTTCATGAAAATTTGAAAAATTGTGTTTTGTAGAGATCCAACACCGACGGTCGCCATTTCCACCGATAATCAAAGAATAAGCCCATCAGCCTTATTAGGGACCCACAGTCAGTCGATAGTAGTGCAAATGGAACAAATTGGGTTTGGTTTTGGTTTGCATGATCAGATTGTGGTTTTGATGGAGGTATTTGGGGCGGTGTTGATGGTTTAGGGTTTGGTTGTTGAGGGATGAAGGACAAAGTGGACGGACGATAAGTAGTTATTAAAAAAAATACCAGCACTAGTTATGATTTTAAAAGAGATGATGGTTTTGCTCAAAATTAATAAGTGGAAGGACGGACTTTAATATGCAAAAATTTGTATATGGACTTTTATGAGCAAAATAAAAAAGTATGTTGGTTTTTTATGTCATTTTTTCTTAAATAAATAATAAATAAGCATAAGAGAAAAAGATGTGGAGAAGGAACAAGAAATGTGTATATAAGTAGTGTGTTTGTTTGTAGTCAGCACAAGAAATCCCAGATGGGAGTGGGCCCCACTTTCGTGTCTTGTAAGAGTACAAACGTGAATTCGTGTCTCCTTGTCAGTGTTGATGTCAATACCTATGTTCCTACTTCTTTCTCCTTTTTTTTTTCTTTTTCCTTTTTTGCTTTGTACCATTTTAACGAGATAGAAATCTTTGAATATTCGTCTTTGAATATTTTACTGTGGCAACATCGCTTTTTCTATTTAAATTATCCTTTTCTATTTATGTTAGAGTCAAATAAATGGTGCAACGTTTCGGACAGATTGGTTATGCATGAGGGGGAGATATGCGGGTTGTGGGGTTGGACGAGAGCTTCTCAGTTGCTGGTTGAAATAAACGAACTAAGGGGCCTGCTGACTCAATGTCAAGGGGTCCAGTTACATGCTGAACAGGACCGACTCGTTTGGGGGTTGGATGAAGGGTCGGAATTCTCGGTAAAAAGCATAAAAGAAAAGTTTGCTGGTGCGTCGGTCATGGATTGCAGATTTATTTTTGAATGGAATAATTTTGTGCCTAAGAATGTGGGTATTTTAATGTGACGAGCGGATATGGAACGTATTCCCTCGTTGTTATCCTTGGCTAAGAGGAATGTTCCGGTTCCATCAGTCGTGTGTCCAAATTGCGAAGATGAGCTGGAAACAGCAGAACATATGTTTGTGTCATGTCAATTTGCACAATCGGTGTGGAGGGTCATTGTTTGTTGGTGTAAGGTCCCGCCAATTTATGCCATTTCGACTCGTGATTTGTTGGAACTTTACAAATATTCGTCTACGCCATCCCGAGAAGCTAAGGCATTTCATGTGGTTTGTCTCATGGTCATTTGGTGCCTTCGGAAGGTGAGAAACTCTCAAGTGTTCGAAAGGAAGCCGGCACAGTTGACTCATATAATAAGTGAGATTAAAGCGCTAAGCTTTTTATGGGTGAAGAATAGATCCAAGAACAAGAACCTGGCGTGGGAGAAGTGGCGTAGTTTTAATCTCAGTTTCTAATCGGGTGGTGAGGGTAGTTTGTTCTATGTGGATTTGGGTGGTTATTCTTGTTGTATGCTTGCTTCTTGCAAGCTGTGTGTTTTATCTATATATTTTATTTTGTTTGCCGTTCAAAAAAAAAAGAAATCTTTGAATATTGTTGTATGAATCTATATCAAAACATATTACAATCCCATACCCATTTCAAACCATGAAAAATTTCAAAACTTGTTTCATTCCCTAATGAATCTGGTATATATTGTATGTCCCACATGTTTCGGTTTTCCACATCAAGTTCATGTCTTTTGGTCATCGCAAGTGTCGAAAGCTAGTCCATTTCCGCCTTCCAAGTAAAGACATTAATTTTAGTTGGCAGTCAACCATTATCTCTATATAGATAAAAATCAAATGACGGTACCACAATATTTTTAGGATATTCTGTTGACCTTTTAGATAATAAACATTGAATTTTAACAATCTATTAATTTGGTCTAATGGCTGAAGACGTCCTACATAGCTTTTGATATGTGATGCGTGCGAGTTCAATTCTTCATAGATTCAATTTATTCTTGTGTTCGGGTGGGTAAGGGGGAAACACGCCTGTGTGGATCTTAAAGGATTGTCTCCTCTTGTTGGGCTCAGGGACCGTGGGTTTGTTGTGGGGCAGGCTGCGTTGAAGGCCGAATCGGGCAAAGTTGTTAAACACGAGAAAACTTGTTAAGATAATCAACATGCCTTTCTACCGCCTTTGATTCATTTGGCTTTCTGGCCCCAGAGGCTGTGAATTTTTTGAGTAGGGTTCAGCGTGTTGTACACGGAATCTCTTCAGCTCCTAGGTCCCAAAGCTTCGTTTTTAGCAGGATTGGATTTGCTATTCAAAAGGGGGTTGCGGCGCAGCTTGTTGCCCGTTTGCCTGCCACTCTATTGTAATCGTTTTTTAGTAAATTATATAAAGGCACATTAGTTTAAAATTTTTATTATTATTTTTGCTTAATTTTCGATGTTTCTATATTTATGTATTTTTTTATTGCTTTATTAGTTTTTTTTCTTTTCAGGTTTTTAAGCATGTATTAATTATTTTAAATATGATAACTTGACGAATTATTTTTTAGGTTTGGTTTCCATACTCGTAATGAACCTAACTGATACCGATCGAATTCGCGTTAACACGATGTTGTGGCTCCCGTGTTTTTAACATGTTAACTTGACGGAATTTTTGTTGGTTTCGGGTACCATAGAAAACGTAGCCGACATTTTTTGTTTTAAACATGTTAATATTTTGTATAATTGGTTATAAGAGTGTTACTACTATTATGAGTGTTTCCGTGTTTACTAATTTATTTTTTAGGTTTAATGCATATACCAGTATGAGCCTGACCGATAGTGGCCACATTCGTGTCACTTTGATTTTATATGTATGCTGATCTGGTTTGGGTGTTTAAAAAGTTATAGTTATTGATTTAGTGTTGGTGACGTAACAAACTTGACCGATACCAACCGAATTTGTGTTCCCCCACCGTAACGCAGCAAGTTTGCTACCTAGTTTTACTTAAAACAAAAGGAGTGGCCGCATTGATAGACGTATATTTAATGATTAATTTCATATATATCCTTACAAACATTACAAATTTCATATATATTCAAACAAAACTTAAAATATCATATATACCATTATAAAGTAACTAAAATATCATCTATGTCTAATTAAAGTATCATATATACCTCTATTAGTTAATAATAATAATTTAATAAACGACCATTTTACCGTTGTTTTTCAAAAAAAATAATTTTTATATATGCTCGTCTTAACGAATAAACCATTTGACCTCTTTATATTACATAATATGTTTATAATCTATGTTTTTATTTTAATTTTAATTGACATTTCTCACATTTAATGACAGCAAATTGTTTCTCTTCACTTTTTCAAAATTGGATATATATGATATATTAATAATTTTGTAAGGGCATATACAATATTTTTAATTTTAAATGATATTTTCAACATTTGTAAGGATATATACGAAATTGGCTCTATATTTAATCATTTTTAAACTACACAAAGAATGGGATGAATTGTAACACCCCGACCAAAGGCGGATTATACATCGGGGCGCCACATATTGTTTCATTACTCGTGACACTATTGGGTGTCAATATTTAATAAATATATTCATTCACGCACGCGCAACGTAAACACGAGATAACATAAATCAATATATTATAAGGCAAAATATTCGAACAACAATAACTTGTCTTGATACATTTTAATCTAGGTCCAAAAGTAAAAACGTCCTACGTGTCCACAAGCTCCAAATGTAGCTACAGCAAACCTGAACATGTGTTAAAATAAAACGTCAAACACTTGCGTGTTGGTGGGAAATCAAGTTTAATACAATACATAGATAACAATAAATATGCGCGCAACATGTGTATGTCTGGTTTTCAACAAGGGTGTAATCCGATCGGGACCAACTCTAAGATTCATACTCATAGACTGCCAGTGCTCACAATTGAGCTCACAAACAAGAAAGACTGTGCAAGTGTAAACAAAAGAGAAAATCATAAACGATTGTTCTCCCGTGTTCATCTAATGGTACCATGAGAACTACGGAATAGACCGACAAGACGGTTAATGATCCACACATACAAATAAACAGCCAAGTCTACGTCCTCAACACATGGGATACTGCGCGACTAAAGTTCATAAATAAGTTTAAGACTCTAAGTTTGTATGAACACATGAACATCCCAAAACATTAAAAGTAAAAAGGGATTAGGTACGAGATTACTCACTTGATAAACGAGGCGGTGTAAGATAAAGCAAGAACCAACTTTAAACAAGCACAAGTTAACCTATAAATAAGATTATTATTTTAACGATTTGATTTAAGTCTTGATTATAAGTTAGCATAATTAATAACTTAAACAAATTATTATATATTATAGATTACCGGAAACAGGGCAGAACAGGAGAGAGGACGAAGGCAGAGAGAGGAGACGGCAGAGGAAGAACAACGGCAAGGAGCAAAGGAAGAGAAAGATAATAAGTATTTGTGTGTGTAGTGTTAAGAAAATAGCATTATTATTTATAGGGAAACCCTAGGGAACACAATCCCTAGAAAAGGGGGAAAAGATCTCCAAAAAGCAAAAGATTCCAAAAGCAAAAGATATCAAAAGATATGGCAGCTGCAGGGGGCAAAGGAAAAGCTGACAGGTAACAGTAAACAGGCATGGGAGGGTCAGATAAAGGTACAGGTCAAGCATGGAAAAAGCAGATCTCAAAAGATAATGTCAGTCACTTTTTCTGTCAACCAATGGGGTTGGTGCGCATGCTGCGCCAAAAGTGGCTTTTCAGACACAAGATAGGTCAGGTCAACAACACAGGAGATAAGACATCACAAAAGTAAACGGCTAGATTAAACAGAAGACTTAAAGGGTTTAGCGCGAGAAGGCATCGAGCGCACGCGCGAGGGCGAAGGCAGACAGAGAACAGTCCACAGCGCGCCGCGGGAAGAACTAAAATCCTTAGCGCGTCGCGGGAAGAACTACCATTCTTAGCGCGCTGCGAGAAGAACTACAATTCTTAGCGCGTCGCGGGAAGAACTTCCGTTCTTAGCGCGCTGCGAGAAGAACTACAATTCTTAGCGCGCTGCGAGAACAGTTCGCCTCGCGTATCGCAGGAACAACTGGTCTTCGCGCAGGCTTCCTTGTAAGGAGTCTGGCGCGTGGAGCTGCGCAGACAACCTTAGGCGGGAAGGAACAAAGGACAGTTAGGGGTTCAAGGCTTAAGGGCGGAACAACGACAAGAGAGAGAAAGAGGCGGGAAGGAAAATATATTATTATTATTAAAAGTAAAGTATAAGTATAAATAAATATTAAATCATAAAAGAAAGAGATCGGATCGGAGAAACGGGTACCTGGGTCGGGTCGGATCGGGGCAGATGTCACATGAATGGACTATATAGGATATGATTTATGTTTGCAAGATCTAAACAATTGTATATTTTTTTAAACTACACAAAGAATGGGATGAATGGACTATATATGATAGGGATATTGGTTTTTAATACTCCTAACTTTCCCTCATTGGTAGATAACACTCCTAACTTTTGATTTGTCACTCACCACTCACAATTTTCACCTATTTTCCTGTACCACTCCCCATCTAAATGAACACTAACCTCGTTAATGGTTTGGACTAAAAATGTCATTCAAATTAGTTGAGGGGGTAAAACAGAAATTTTATTTAACACACAACCTCCATTTCCGGTGACCTCGTTTTTCCGGCGACCTAGTTTTTTCTAGAGAATTTGAGTTTTACGGCTATCTCGTCTTTCAGAACACCATATCCATCATTTCACCGAGCTTCACATATAAATTTGAGTTTTCCGGCGAGTTGCAGGTTTCCGACGAACACCACATCCATCATTTCACCGCCCACCGCCCCAAAACTGCAACCCCCGCCCCACGCCACCTCCAATGTCTCACCCAGCCACCTTCCGAGATCGCCTGCGTTCCGGAAAATCGAGTTGCAGGTTTCCGGCGAGCACCATCTTCATCATATCTCTACCGGTGCACAATCTTCATGATCTCCATCACCTTTTTACATCTCTGAACCATATCCATTTTTTGAAAGACGAGATAGACGGAAAACTCAAATTCGCCGGAAAAAAAGAGGTCACTGGAAAAACGAGGTCACCGGAAATGGAGGTTGTGTGTTAAAAATAAAATTTTCGTTTTACCCCCTCAACTAATTTGAATGACATTTTTAGTCCAAAGCATTAACGAGGTTAGTGTTCATTTAGACGGGAGTGGTACAGGAAAATAGGGTGAAAGTTGGGAGTGGTGAGTGACAAATCGAAAGTTGGGAGTGCTATCTACCAATGAGGGAAAGTTGAGAGTATTAAAAACCAATATTTCCTATATGATTAACATTTGCATATCTAAACAAGTGAAAAGATCCAATACAATAATGCCTTAACGTACATTACGCACGCGAATCCATTTTTTCACGAATCGATCCATGAAAACACATCCAAACATCTCGGAATCGTCAATACATATCCAATCAATCATTTGTTCACCGAAAAAAAAAACAGTTTTGGATGGTTAATCGATCAATTTTTCACTTTTTTCACGAAGACCGTTTTTTGAGCGCCTGCTGAGCGTTTAAGTTTTGTGAGCGTTTTCTGAGCGTTTTAGATTTTTGCTTTTAAGCGTCTCGCGTACCTACCGTACGTTAAGGCATTAACGTGCAGTAACTACACCATCTAAACAATTGTATATTTATGTTGTTGCGACAAGTGTAATGTAAATTATATATCAAGGTAACACGTTGTGCTTAAAAATTAAAACAAGGGAATACAATATTTGGCGTGGATAAGTCATAAAACTATAAAAAGTATTTCAAAATCAATTTAAGTATTATTATTAAATTAAATTTTGAATAGTATTTTATATTATTATTGAATTAAATGTCAAAGTAACGTTCTGTGTTCAAACATGAAAACAAAAATGGTAATGTGACATTTGGCATTGAGTGATCACTCTGGAAACAAAGAGTTATCTACTTCAAAGCGGTCCGAATAAAATTAATAAATTTATTTCTTTTTATTTATTTATTTATTTCAAACTTGACCAACAAAAATCAAGAATATGCTATTCAAATGATCAACTTCTTTTAGTCTTGTGGTGGTAGTAAGAAGTTATATAGAACTTTGTTCAATGGATGAGAGTTCCAGTCGCTTACTCGCGTGATCGACGTATAGTGTTATTATTAGTCGTTGTTAATGTTTACTAAGCCATCATCACATCTTTGAATGGTTGTAGTGAACACTTACGTGGCAGTCGTTCTATTAGAGACGGTAATGGTAATGTCAGCGATGATGTGGTGGCCGGAGTTCTAATCTTGGTGGTGTTGTGGGTAGGGGTAGCTGAGTCGGGGATGGTGGGTCTCGTCTTTTTAATTAATACATTTTTTAGACGGGTCTCGTTAAATTCACGCCTCCATGCGAGCTCTTAGAGCTCGGGTGGCAGGATAAAACGCCTTATCCATCCACCCTAATGGCAGCGTACGTGAGAGCCCACTCTATGTGTGTTAATATATTTACAAGTGCAAAGTTACTATTTACAAGTGTAAAGTTATCTAGTATTTAGTTCTAGAATATATTGTTATTAAAAATATAGTATAAAATAATAATAATTCATGAAATACACTAAAGTAGGTTTACTATCACCGGGCACCTCAATAATACAAAACACGTGGCCTCATTAAAATACCAAATTATTATTATTATTATTAGGCAAATTGAAAATAGATAATCCAAATTTTTATGTATTGATAGATAATAATTCTTACTTTAAAACTCACTTTCAGCGATCCCAACTTACGACTATTTTGTCTCAATGGACCTCTGTTAAAAACATTAACGTCGTTAAGTTTTTTAGCAAGTTTCAAACCGATGTTTTAGAACTTTTGATTGGAAAAGTGTTTGAATTTTCGGTTAACAAAAATCAAGTAATTTTGAATCACCGTTTCGAGATAAGTTTTACATCAATCAAATCACATCGTTCTTTTGATCAAAAGCCATATGACATCAGTTTGAAACTCGAGAAAAAAGTTAATGGCGTTAAGTATTTTTTAACGAAAGTTCATTGACAAAAATAGTTGAAAATTGACACCGCTGGTAGAGGTGGGCAAATAGACCGGTTAACCGAACCGGCACCGAACTAATTTGAAACCAATTATGTTGGAACCGTTTGGAGCCGATTGAAACTGTAGGTTTGGAACCGGTTTCTAATTTTCTCCCCCAAAACCGGTTAACCGAATCGAAACCGATCAGAACTCAAACCGAACCGATCTCAACCTGGTCGAGAAACCGATTTCAACCCGAACCGAAACCGATCATAAACCGGTTTTGACTTTTGTTGACCAAAACAAACCAGTTTTAAGTTTTATACCGGTTTGTGCACCTCTAGCCGATGGTATTATTATTATTATTATTATTATTTCTAGAACAACAAAAGGAAGAAAAAATCACTGGACACTACACCACCAAAATAATACCGCTGGCTGACCAGCCAATATTATTATTATTATTATTATTCCCAAATTCAAAATCAAACTTCTTCTTCTCCAAATTATCAAATTCCATACAAATTCACCCATCGGAAAACCCTAATTGAAGAAACACTAAGTGACCCCAACAGATTACGGATAATCTTAGGGTCAAGTAGATGTTTCCCACGAGGGTTAGGTCCGGCAAAGATGGTTACTCTTCCGATGACCTGCAAAACAGACACCGTGAGCTCGTCACTGAGAAGGGGGGTACCTCCTTGTGACCAGCCTCCGGCGTGAGAATCAGACTAGATTGCTCTGAATATAAATATATATTAAGAGAAATAGCTAGAGCAGATAAGATATGTGATGGTATAAGATCGTATATGATACCGTTCCAAGGTGTTGGAGTATTTATAGCCGAAGGTAGGTTTCCAAGCAGGTACAGCCAGCTGTATAATATTCCTTTTCTACCAACTGTGGGCTACGCACGTGCCATGCTGGCGGTTGGTGGGTAGACAGCGGCTGATAGTGACATGGCCGGCTGTGTACTATTCCTTTTCCACCAACTGCAGGCTATGTACGTGCCACGACAAGGGTTGGTGAGTAGGCAGCGGCTGATAGTGACATTAAGTACTAGAGCGTGCTGCTCGTCGTACTGTTGTCAGTGAGCTGTCACCCTGTGATTGGTTCATGGGCTGCTTTGGTCAGATCTTGTCTATTTTGTCCATACCTTGGCAGGTATAGTACAAAAGATCCTCCAGAAGCGTACGGACTGGCTCATTTGGGCGGGAGTATTCCCGCCTTGCTCATTCCTTCTTCAGGTGACATTACTGAATTATTGAGAGTTAGTGCATTGTGCGTGTAGCCTTACTATTAGTGCGGGTAGCCTCCGCTGATGGCTTGTATCCGCAGCTGCGGGAACAGGCAGGGTACTTTACCATTGAGAGGCTTTTCCTGCGGGAACAGCTGGCGTATGCGCGTAAGGTCTTCATCTCTCTGAGCATGGTGGGTCCTGCGAAACCAGTTGGTCTTTGCGCAGACTTCCCTCTTTAAGGTGAGTCTTGCGGGTCCAACTGGGCTCTGCTGAACCTACCTCTTCACTAATCTTTCACCTTTCAGTTTTTCATTTTCATTCAATAACATTAATAAATTATTATTATTATTACTCACAATCTCTCTCGATTCTTCTTTACCTTTTATCTATTTTATTCAATAATATTATTACAGGTATGTTTAAAGTTTATTTCTTTATATCTATACCTTACACATGCATGTTGTATATTGTATATAACCAATTTGGTGATCTATTGTTTCTGGGTTATGTTTATTTGGGGTTAATTGAAGTGGGTTTGTGTTTAAATCGGCTGAATTGGGTTTTTGTGGGTTTGATTTGTCAGATCTGTAGGTAAAAACATGTTTTTTTAATGATGATTTGATCATTTGTGATATGTTCATCTCATGTTTCTCTCTACAGGTATTGTGATAATTAGGGATGAGATCGGTACCGTAAACGAGTAAAATTACCGAGTTTTTCGGTTAAATGATTAAAAGTACAGATTTTTTCGGTTCGCTACGGTTAAATGAGTAAAAGTACAGATTTTTTCGGTTCGGTACTGACTAGAAAGTACCGAAACTTAATGGTTTCAGTGATTTCCGGTACGGAAAACATGAAAAAAATAAATACAAGTACCGATTTTTTCGGTTCGGTACTGACTGGAAAGTACTGAAACTGAATGGTTTCAGTGGTTCCGGGAAGGAAAACATGATAAAATTAAATACGGGTAGTGGTACTATTTGTGTTTGGTCGGTACCGGTTGGGTACAGTATTGGTATGGTACTGATTGAAAATACTGAAAATACGGAAGCCAAAAACATGAAAAATGTGAATACTGGTACGGGTACCGATTGAAAATACTGATACCGAAAATGAGTAAAAGTACTATTTTTTTCGGTTTTTGTACCGAAACGGAATGGTTTCCGGTTTTTGATACGGAAAACGTGATAAAATGAATACGGGTATCAGTTGGGTACCGTATTGGTACGGTACTGATTGAAAATACCGAAACCGAAAACTTTAAAAAAGCGAATATCGGTACCAGTTGATAAATATGAAAAAACCGAAACTGAATGGTGCTGATACCGAATACATGAAAAAAAAAACGGGTATCAGTATCTGTACGGATTGAAAATCCTAAAACCGAACGGTACCGATACCAAAACCATGAAAAAATGAGTACCGGTGTTGTATTAGTTGAAAATACCGAAACCGAATGGTACTGATACCACTAATATAAAAAAACGAATACCTTAAAATTACCAAAACCGAAAGGTGCCGATACCAAAAACATGAAAAAACGAATACCGATATCAGCACCGATTTTGTTCGGTTGATACCATTGTGTACGATATCGGTATGGTACCGATTTTGATGGTCATAAACTTTCATATTATTTCAATGGTAACATTAGAAATTTGTTTATATTATTGTGTGGATGCTTCTTGACTGAAACATGTGAAATGTAAAAAATTGAGTATCTTTTGTCTGCATTAATTGTGTGTAGGGTAGGTGAGTTCAATACCTGTATAAAACATGATTCATCATAACTTATTATTGATTACATATCATCATAACTAAACATATTCATTTCCAAAATTTGAAACTACTTGTAAGCCTACAGGTATTTGTTTATAAAGGTATTATATACTATGCAATATGATTATCTTGTTTGATTTTTGAAATTTTATTGTACTAGTAAACCTATAGGTATTTGTTTATAAAGGTATTATATAATATGTAATATGATTAATTTGTTTGATTTTGGAAATTTTATTATTTATGCAGGAATATATGTTGTTTGTCGATTTTGAATAATAATTTGCTGAAAACACACTCGAAAGCGTTTGAAAGTTTCGTAATCATGGTTGCTACTGCTGCTACTGCATCGCTATTTTTGGTATCATCGCCTCAACCGGACTCTGGTGCCAAGAATTCTGGTAATCACAAAGGCGGTTTAGGTAGCATTGACGTTCGTGGAATTAAGTCAAAGTCAACGTCTTCTCACGGTCTGCAAGTCAAGACCAATGCGCAGGCACCTGCGAAGGTGAACGGGACGCGAGTTGGCGTTATGGACGGGCTCAAAACCGATGATAATTCGTCATCGGGTGCACCGAGGACTTTTATTAATCAGCTGCCGGATTGGAGCATGCTTCTTGCTGCGATTACGACTATTTTCTTGGCTGCGGAAAAGCAATGGATGATGTTGGATTGGAAGACTAAACGGCCCGATATGCTTGCGGATTTGGACCCGTTTGGTTTCGGGAGAATTGTGGAGGATGGGTTTGTGTTTCGTCAAAACTTTTCGATTAGGTCGTATGAGATAGGGGCGGATCGTACTGCTTCGGTTGAAACGTTAATGAATCATTTGCAGGTATGATTACAAAAGTGTTTTTTTTTTAATTTTACTTGTTTGAAGTGTTTTGACATAAAAAATGGTGGTGGTTTGTGTGTTTTTAGGAAGATTTACACATTTACTAAAATACCCTTGTGATTTTGTTTTTTTAATGAATCATTTGCAGGTATTATTATGACTGTTATATAAGCTAGTTTCTTGTTAAAGCTTCTTCTTCTTTTTTTTTTTACTTGTTTGAAGTGTGTTGACATAAAAATGGTGGTGGTTTGTGTGCTTTTTGGAGTATGCACAGTTTTACCAAAATACCCTTGTGTGTGTGTGTTTTAAATTTTACTTGTTTGAAGTGTTTTGACATAAAAATGGTGGCTGTTTGAGTGTTTTTTTGGAAGATTTACACTTTTACTAAAATACCCTTGTGTGTGTGTGTTTTTTTTACTTGTTTGAAGTGTTTTGACATAAAACTGGTGGTTCTTTGTGTTTTTTTGGAGTATGTAACTTTTACTAAAATACCCTTGTGTGTGTGTGTGTGTTTTGGTTTTTTGTTTTTGTTTTTAATTTTACTTGTTTGAAGTGATTGACGTAAAATGTGGCGGTCGTTTGTGTGTTTTATGGAGTATGTACACTATTACTAAAATACCCTTGTGATTTTTTAACAGGAAACAGCTCTTAATCATGTTAAAAATGCTGGACTCCTCGGTGATGGATTCGGGTCAACGCCTGAAATGAGTAAACGGAATCTTTTTTGGGTTGTTACTAAGATGCAAGTGCTAGTAGACCGTTATCCGACTTGGTAATCTAAAGTGCTTTATTTAATTATTATTATTATTATTTTTTAATAGTTGTATGAAAGAAACTGATGTTATTTACTATATTACTTATTTTCAGGGGTGATGTGGTTCAAGTGGATACTTGGGTAGCTGCTTCTGGGAAAAACGGTATGCGTCGTGATTGGTTGATTCGTGATTGCAAAACGGGCGAGATACTGACACGAGCCTCAAGGTCTTTTTATACATTTTACTAGAAATTTTTGTACATTTTTATATATTGCAAAATGGTATGCGAAATTTTTATATAATAATAATAATTATAATAATAAATATAAATACAATTATAATAATAATAATAATTATTATTATATTATTATTTCACTTGGTGAGAAATTTTACATTTATGTTACAGTTTTGGCAATAAAATAGAATTGACAGTTTATTGCTGATTTTAGCAAATACACCTACTTTTAACTTATTATGCATGTAAATTGCTGATGTGGCACTGACTGATACCATGACAATTGACAGCAGACACCTTCATATGCCACATATTAAAAAAAAATGCTTATATGAAAAAACAAAATTTAATACAAGTTTGAATAAAATGATTTTAGATTTTTTTAAAATATAAAATGATTATTTATTGTAACATATGGTGCTAGTTGTCAGATGCATGTACACTAAATGGTCCTGTTTCATCTCTATGATTCTATGAATAAGACAAGTCTTATTTATAAAATTTGTACATGCTTTGTGAAGAATCTAAATTTTTTTTTTGAATTTTTTATTGTAGTAATTGGGTTATGATGAATAAAGTTACAAGGAGGTTATCGAAAATTCCCGATGAAGTTCGGGCTGAAATCGAGCAGTATTTTGTTGATACGCCTCCTGTTATCGATGACGATGACAGGAAGTTACCGAAACTCGATGAGAAAACTGCTGACCATGTTCGTAATGGTTTAACTGTAAGTAAAGTTTCGTCTTTTAATCAAATTTTAGGGTTCTTGATTCTAAAATAATAATAATAATAATAATAATAATAATAATAATAATAATAATAATAATTTTATTATTTTTTTGACAAATGTTTTAGCCCAAGTGGAGTGATTTGGATGTGAATCAACATGTCAACAATGTGAAGTATGTTGGCTGGATTCTGGAGGTATGTCTTTATATTAACGCTATAGAATTCATTAAAAACAGTTTTTATTATAATAACATTTATATGCATTATATACATTTATGCCCTTGTCTTTCTCTTTACACTCCAAAGTCTGATATCCTATAACATGTTTTAAGGGAATGGTATAAATGTCATAAGTTTAAAGATGAATATATTTGATGTTAATGACTTTTTGCTTGTGAATATGATATTATACAAGTTTTTAAGGGTATATATCATATATGACATTATGCACTTATCTTTCTCTTTACACTGCAAACTCTAATATCCTAACCCATATTTTAAGGGCATAAAAATGTCACAAAATAAAAAAAAAAGGTTTATTTTATATTACGATTTTTCGTTGGAAAAATAGGATATTTTACATCTAGACCACGTTTTGAGGTGAAAATGTGAAAGGCACTTTTTATAATGTTTAGAGACTTACTTATGCAAAAAGTATTTTTTTTGTTGTAATTTGTTAAATTTTTTAAGTTTAGGGATTAAGTCTTGAAAAAAATAAAATCTTATTTTTATTTATTTATATTTTTAATGTAAGTCTAAGGTATTTTTTAACATCTCTTTTTTATTTCACAACACTTTTCTTTTTAAGTATCAAGTGTTTCAGTCGAGCCAATCCGGTTAACAATAATATACTTTTTTTTTAACCTCGTGTCATTGCGGTGCATTGCAGAGTGCACCAAAGCATGTGGTGGAGGACTATGAGCTTGCAAGCATCACACTCGAGTACCGTCGTGAGTGCATGAAAGACAGCGTGCTGCAGTCACTCACCGCCTTGCTGACAGGCGGTGACAATGGGATGGCCGCTTCTTCTGGTGGCGGTGTCGACTGTCAACACCTGCTTCGACTCGAAGGCGGCGGTGAGATTGTGAAAGGAAGGACCAAATGGAGGCCCAAACAGGCCCAAGAGATTCAACACCATCAATCACTTCCTTACTAAAACTAGTGGCTTGAAGGGCATTTTCGTAATTTTGTTGCTGCTGCTAGTGGTTCTTGCAAGTTTACTTGCAGTGTTGACCTCTATATATATTTCTTTCTGAACTATGTTTTTTTTTTTTTTTTGTTTTTTTGTTTTGTTTTTAGTTTGAGAATGGAGAGAAGTGTAAGCCTATTGTAAGTATAAGCCTTTTATGATGAACAAAACCTAATATTTCCTCTCTCCTATTTTATTTGTTTTTGCTTATTTTCGTTGTGATGATTCTTTATTATTTATAATCAAACGTCGTGTTCGTGTTGTTGTATGTTAGATCGAAGTAGCGAATACGTTTATTCTTCTTTTTAAAAAAACTCCAAATGAGTAATATCAAAATGTTCATAGCAGTAGTGGCGAAGTTTGGACAAAACGGTTTTAGTAAGCATGTTCTATACATTAAAAAATTACTTTGGTTGATATAAATATTAAAGATAAGTTGGAACTTTTCTGCCTTTTGTTGTTACAACTAATTTATTTATTTATTTTTTCGGTTAGTTTGTAAGCAAATGGGGTCGGGTTTGAGCTTGTTTAAGGTTGAATTTAGTTCAAGTTTGGCTCGTTTTGAACTCTGTACTTGTGCGTGGAGCTTCGCGTGTGAGTCTTGATAAACATTTTGGACCTCGAACTTTCATTTGTTTATTGATGATTCGAGTATCTAGTTATTTTTAGTATGTAAAACACCATAACTATTTAGTTATTTTTATTAATATTATGAATACAATATTTAATAAATATTAATATATTTATAAAAATATAATAAGCTTGTATAGACGAGCAAGTGAAGTCAAGCTCGGTATATAAAGCTCAGACTTAAGTTTGTATATTAAATAAATGAGCTCCAAGTGAGAAACGAGCTCATGCTAATCTCATATAAGTCGTCTTGATCTGAGTTTTTACCGCAACTATTTTAACTAGCTCACGAGCAAGTCAACCTGTTTACATCATGGTAGTCAATATGTACGGTTTCTGAAATCGACCAAAATTTTTAATAATCAGAAGATGTTTAAGTTAAACTCGGATTCGAAAAGGATTGTATTAGATCCTTTGAATCTTTAATAGGAGAACAACATTTTATTAATTTTTTTCTATCATAAAAGCATCCCTATATACGATATGTGGGCATACACGATAGAGTGATATCTAACTGTTTAAACAAAATCGAATTACATCAAGAATTAGGTATTTGGTTTTGGTTTTCGAAAACTGAATTTAGTTAAATCATGAATATGGGACTATGGGTTACGTATTGATAGGCTATGGATTTTCCTATTTGTATAGCTGATTAAACATTTAGCACGTTATAAAACAGAGAAACCCCGCGTTGATGAGGCAGAATCCAAACTTTTGAAAACTCATCGTGTTATAACTTATAACCCGAATTTTTTTTTAAACCAAACCGAATTATAACTCAATTTTAGTTTTCCGTCAAAAAAATTATTCAAACCAAGAAAACCGAGACCCAACTAATAACACTCCTACGAGAAAGTTTAACACTTTTTTCTTTGAGGTGGATAAAATTAGAAAAAGAAGAAAACATGTAGAATAAGGGAGTGGTCTACCCCTCCCTTTTTTTTAACGACCAACTAAGTAACGCCGGGTACTCTGTACGCGACCTCCATTGACTAAAGGTAGCCCGAGCCGGCCACTATTCCGGACGGACGAAGCCCCTAGCGGTCCACCCTATTGAGGGATTCACCGGATAAAACCCGACCCCCATACCCGCCTAATGGCACGACAGCGAGGAGCCGGTAAAATCGGGTGTGATCAGGACTCAAACCCTGGCAAGCCAGGGTCATCCCTCATATCTCCCATATAAATTGGTGGTAGTGAGGTTTGAACCCCCTACCTCTCACTAATAAAGTGAGTGCTATACCATTTAGCCACCTCCAATTTATGGTCTACCCCTCCCTTACACCCCCCCACAACAAAAAAAATAATAAAAAAAAATCTAATCATCCATAGCCAAATTATTGGGTCGTTTTGTGTCATATGACTAAAATTTACCCTTCCCGTTGTTTTTATCAGGGGCACAATTCCTAACACGACTCGAAACGTGACCCAAATCCAATACGAAAAAAAAAGATTTTGGGTAAGCTGACACGATCTATTTAAAAACTGGCCTGGTATGATTTCCCTTTTCAGTTCATTTTATTCACTGATTGACCAAACGAAAATATCAATAAATAATTGACTTGTTTTAAAAGCGGGTCGAATTCGAATTGACCGGCATAAATATGGGTTGACCCGTTAACTCGTTTATGTTTAAATGTTTTAAAATTATATTTTTTACTTTTCCTTCTTAAAGTGTACAACAAAACTAAGTAAATGAAAATCTTGATCTTTCGTTTGATATTAGTTTTGGTATAAAATGTTTTGTTCGGAAATTTTTTACAGTTTTAAATTGTAGTACGAAATGTAAATGCCTAATTATTTGGTTTAAAATTCATGAAGTTTGATACAAAACCAAAATCACTTTAAAGATAATATAAAATTATACAGTTAATAATCTTTTTTACCTGCTCTATCAGCTTTTTAAATTATATAAAATTATATAGTTAACAACTCATCAACATGTTTGACATTCTCAAAAATATAGGTTAAATAAGTCGGCTTTAGGTTGACCCAAATTTATGTGTGTGCAAGTTAGAGTTAAAGTTTTTGGCACGAATAATAGTATCGTTCGGGTTAAATATTTCAGCTCGCTAACCCACCAACACAACATGATTGACAACCCTACTTTTTAGAGCTGAGCACGGTTCGGTTCGGTTCGGTTTTTAGGTGAACCGAAGTCATCAAATTTTTTATTATATAAATCATTCGGTTTTTCGGTTATTTTCGGTTTCTGTTTGGTTATAGTCTTATTTTTTTTAATTATGTGTAGACATTGTAAAAAGATTTTAAAAATGAAGATAATGAATTTAAGGTTATAAGCATATTAGAGTACCACATATATATTGAATAAAAAAACAAAAATAGACGTACGTTACGTGCATCCATACGGATACAAATTTGATAGAGTAGTCGAGTTTAAAATTCAACAAAGTTCTTTATAAAAACAATAAAAGTTTAGTCTTAATCTTCATTAATCATTTTGTTCATCTTCAAAGTTTAGTCATAGTCTTCATCATCACCATCAATTGGTTCGATACATTTTTTTTTCCTGGTTATTATAAAATGGAAAAATGAAAATTCGGTTTAAAAAAAACAGGAAGTTAAAAGTCGGTTAATTCTTCGGCTCGGTTTTTTCGATTAATTCGGTTTTCCGCTCATCCTATTTTTGATCTATTGCCTAACAACTCCGGTGTACTATTTAAATTAGTCATTTTCAGAAATCAATTTATTTTAAATAGAATTAAAGGTGTAATAACTTGTATGAGAAAGTTAATAGCTTTTATTTTAGGTGGTTGAAATTGGAAAAGGAAGGCAACCTACTTATTATATCATCACAACTACAAAAACCTAATAATAATAAGTGATCGATATGGACTTTTAAGTTATGATGATATCTAAACCTAACACCCAACAATATTATATAAGAAAAAAAGTCTAAATGAAGTTTAAAAAAAGGCTACAATACAGGTAGCCGACTGTATTGATGTGTACAGTTACAAATGTGTCACCTTCATCCATTTAAGTGTATATGTGAATTAAGTTTATCTATTATTTTATTATTTTAAAGTTGAATAAAACTTAATATATTAAGTCTTGAGATCCAACATGGTCATCCTTGAACATTTGGGGTGAGCAAATTAACCACCGTAACCGAATCATAACCGATAAAACCGAAGAGATATTAACCAAAAGCCAATATAACCAGAACGGTTATGGTTATGAGTAAGAGGTGCACACAGAAACCGGTTTGTACCTGATTTCGTAACCGGTCCAATCTTAACCGGTTACTAACCGATCCTAACCGTTGGTTAGTAACCAGCTTATATTATTAATTTCAAAACTGGTTACAAACCGGTTAACCAATTTTTTATTATTATCTTATTAAAAATCGGGGTTTTCCGGTTATTAAACGGTTAACCGGTCTGGTCTAATCAGTCAAAACCGTTTCTCTAGCCGGTCAAAACCGGTTACCACCCCACCCGAAAAACCGGTCTAACTGGTTAACTCCCGAAAAAAAAAAACGGTTAGCATATTAACCGGTTAACTGATTTGTGCACCTCTAGTTATGAGCAACTGTTTAACCGAGATCGGTGTAACCATACAAAGATTAACATGGATCAATGTATCGCTGTAGGCAAATCCCAATAAGGTCGTGGACATGGGAGATTCTTGGTCTATATGAAGAACCCCGTTTCTTAAATCACCAACGCGTTTTGGGCCTAATGCTAGTGGACGAGAGTAGATTTCATGGTGAAGGATAAGCTGAAATGGTCTAATGGGTTGGGGGGGGGGGGTCATTTTTTTGGTAAAATAAGGTGAAAATTTTTGTAATAGTTTTGTAAAAGGATTGTATGTATCTATAAAAGTTTGTAGATCTCTAAGAAACTTGTTAAAAAATTAAAAAAAAAAAATTATACTAATATTTTTAAAAACTAAATATTACAAGATTTGTAAAGTTCTAGCTAGTTACTAACTATAAAATCAACTAACATGATTTTTTTTTAAAATAAATAAATTTAGTTATTGATATACTTGTAAAAAGTGACAATATAACACACAAGTAGGGCTGTTCACGAGCCGAGCCGAACCGAGCGAAGGCTTGCTCGTTGCTTGGCTCATTTACAACCGAACCGAACCGAACCGAACGGCTGAAATTCGAACAGAGCGAAAACTGAAACGAGCCAAAATCGAATCGAGCATTTTTCGATCGAACATCGAGCGATTTCGAGCATTATTTATTTCTTTTTCACTTTAAAAATTTCAATAAGAAACAAATTTGAAGGTTGTAAATAATATATTTTATAAATAAATTAGTAGTTTATAGAAAAACATGTAATAGATTGTAAATTTTTATTAAATATAAGTTTGAAGTGAGATTTAATGATTATGTAAACAAAATTTTAGTATTTTAAAAATTTGAAACGAACAAATAAAACAGTAAAATTGACGGAATATGAAAAATTTTAAAGGGTAAAAATAATTGTAAGCTTATATTTATGTGTTTTGTCTTTATATTTATATATTTGTTCATATATAATTATATATAAAATAAATTAAAAATATTCGAGCCGAACCGAACCTAGCAGACCTTTGCTCGTTGCTTGGCTCGTTTACAAACCGAACCGAGCAGAGCGGCTCGTTTTCAATCGAGCGAAAAACGAGCGGACATTTTTCGAGCAATTTTCGAGCGAGCGACAAGCGATTTGGACAGCCCTACACACAAGGATGTTTGCTAATAATGGATGAATAGAAGACTTGTGCTCTCAAAGGAAAGATAGATTTTTGATGCGACAATTAACTCAACACGTATTTAGCTTAACCCGTTTAATATGAGAAAAAATGTCTTTTCATAATGTATTTAACTTCATATATATCTAAAACAACATTAAAAATATTTTACTATTGTTATAATATAGTTTTTTTAGTCTGTGTAATCATATTTAGCACGTTAAATATTTGTGGCATTGGGCAATTTCATATATACCCTTACAGATATTGAAAACATCATATATACCCACGTACAACTAAAAATATCATATATGCCATTACAAAGTTCTTAATATATCATACATACACAACTAATTAAAAACAAATTAATAAATGACCATATTACGCTGGTTCAATTAGATTCGATAAATGGTTTACAGTGTAGACCATCTGATGCGATAAACCTTTGAAAGTTTTGCATTTATGAAGAAGTGTATGATTTAATTGTTGTCAAGGATGATAAATGCCGATCAAAATTAAATATAACATAGTGTATAAACATATTACGTAATGGAAATGGGTAGAAGGTGTATTCGTTAAATCTTGGTTTAAAAAAGCGTTAGGCAAGGCGAGACGTTTTGGTCCAAAAGGCCGAAGCGCGAAGCGCTAGGCGTGAAGCGGGAGCTTCACGTATTTGAGGCGCTCAATTGAAAAATATACTAAAAATTAATCATACATGACATATTCTACTTGTTAATCAATCATAAAGATAAAACATATTTGTAAAACAGCACATTAATACTTAATACGTAGTTTAAACATTATCAAAACATACTTAAAAGTTGCAAAACACTTACATTCTTAGAAAAAAAGCCGATTAATGTTTTACGGATGGCCCCAACGTTAATATTTTAAGCAAATGGGCCTAAAAAGTTACATTTTCAACCTAACTTAGACTGCATCACATGAAGCGCCGCCTCAAACGCCTCACCCGCTGATGCGCCGCTTCAGGCCACCTCATGTAATTTCTCGCCTTAATTAAAATAAGGCGTTTTACAAAACGCCTCCATCGCCTCACGCCTCAGGCGCGCCATTTTAAACCAAACGTTAAATAATGGGCAAGAAAGTTAAAATTATCGAAAAATAAGGGTAAAATGGTCATTTATTAAATTGTTATTAGTGAATGAGGGTATATATGATATTTTAACTATTTTGTAAGAGCATGTATGATATTTTAAGTTTTGCCTAGGTATATATGATATTTATGATGTTTATTAAGGGTATATATGAAATTAATCCATGAATAAAAGGTGATCATGGCAGATATGAGTGTTCATAAACCTTTGATATCGGCTGATCCGAAGAAAGTCGGCCTGTTTGAGATCCATACGGTTCGGATTTGGCAGTTTGATGGTTTTAACGTTTCGGTTTGGTCTGGAACTTGGAAGCAGTTGTTTAACCTTTGTCATTTATATATTTTACGGTATGGATTATGTAGTCATGTTTATGCATTATACTCTTTACCATTCTAACACTTTCGGTATAAACCAATGATTTTGAAAAATAAAAAACCGTTTCAAACTGCAAAATCACCAAAACAAAACTGTTAAACCATAAAACGGGCCGAATCAACCAACCCAATCAACCCAGAATGTAGTTAGCGGTTCAATACAGATTTTTTGTCAACACGGGCTGAACTGGCCCGTGAATACAAACCCCTAGCAGGCAGGCCCAATCCGCCTATTTACTGTTTTGACCTAAACCCGATCCGCCTATTTACTGTTCCCAACGTTTCAGACTTTCGGTAAGCGGTAACTAGTGGACCTTAAACCCAACCAAATTTCATTTACCAATATACAAAACTACCGAATCAAAGGAATGGGATTTAGTGATTATTGATACATGTTTACCATCAATCATAACAGTTGGCAAGAAACACGAAGGGTAAATCGGGCAACTCACAAGATGTTCTATTTTTTTGTCGTGACTTCTTCTAAAAGATGTATAAGCACGCGAATGCTGTCAGCATTGAAGTTAACAGTATCGATACGACATTCACACCATTGTTGTCAAGAATACTGAGACCCGAGATCCTTTTCACAGTTGGTCCCGGTTTTGATACAACCTGAGAATATGCAACGAAAATTAGAGGTGTCAACTTTGATTCGTTTATTAATGAATGGGTCAATTCGGGTTAGATAACGGCTGAAATAATATAACCTTCATAATCATGATTGACCATCTGAGAAGATATATTATGCCATTATGGGTCATGTCGGGTTAGAAAACCGTTGAAATAATATAACTTTCATAATCATACTTGCATAATTTAATTTCTTAACTTCAAATTTAAATGAATAAGTTCTGCTTTTTTACACGATTTAATCCCTAAACTTTTGAAGCTTAACGATAAAGCCCCTAGAGTTTATTTGAATACAAAATCCTTCATCTTTTCATGGTTGAATTCTTTAATAATATCTATCAAATAATCAAATAAAGTTTATAGTGCCATGACAAAAGGATTAATTTGATATATACCCTTACAAAAATGAAAATTTTCATATATACCCGACTTTAACGAACTTTTACTTAATGACCATTTACCCCTTTCCATTATATTTGTTTAAACCCTATTTTATATTTGAATTTTGATCGATATCGACGATAAGATGGGCATATATGAAATTACAAAGTTTCAGAAAAAAATTAACAAAAAGAAAGAAGCTAAAAATATGTAAATAAGAACCTTTTAAGTTAAAGATGGGCATATACTAAAATCTTAAAGTTGCAATTTTAAGTGGAGAAAATAAGGGTAAAATGGTCACTTATTTTATCGTTTTAGTGAATTGGGAAAATTTGATATTTTAACTAATTTGTAAGGGCATATATATGATATTTTCCAGGTTAATCGGGGTATATATGAAATCGTCTCATGGTAAAAAGAATACCTTGTTACGGACACTGCAGAATCCACTATATTGCAATGTTGCTCCTAAAAGAGAGTCAATTAAACTTCCTGTAAGTCCTGCTAATGCAGCAAGTGGTATGACTAATAACGGTTTCCAAAACACATCATTTGTGCAACTTTTTGTGAAAAATCCAGGTAAAACAAATGCTAATCCAATCACAGAGCCTGCTGCTGCAGCTGCTTGAAGACCGGCTTTTGTTATGCCACCATTTGTACCCCTACGAACTACCTGTTTAACATGTTAACATGTCAAGAAGGAACTGGATTGATATGGGCCGGGCTAGGCCGGGCTGGGTTGATCCTTTTAAAATTAAGTTGTGATTTCATGTAGAGAACTGCATTAGCATTTGTATGTAGTGTTGACTTGATACAATATAACTACCATATGCATCATAGTTAAAGCACTTGACCAACTCTGGACCCTCTATCATGTTAACGAACCAAACGAACATGAATGGAGCTTGTTCATGCTCGTTCGTTTAGCTTTAACCGACAAAGGACTGGACACGAACAACTAAACAAATGGGATTTTTTTGTTCGTGTTTATTAAGAAAATGAACGTGTTCGTGTCTTTTATGTTTGTTCGTTAACAGTCAAATGAATGGTTCACAAATAAATGAACGACCATAACTGAACTAAAAGCAATTAACATTACATGTGTTGGGTTTAAAAAACTATTAAAACTAGATTAAATTGTAATGAGCCTAAAAAAATATAAATGAATATATTAACGAACTTAAAGAAATGTAAATGAACGAACAAACATAAATGAACGTAAACGAACGTGCATAAATGAATATAAATAAACAAACAAGATACGTGCTCATGTCAGTTCATTTAACTAAATGAACAAATATTTTTGTTCATTTTCATTTATTTTTTAATAAACGAATACACGAGCTTTTAACAGAACGATTAACTACAAGTTCGGTCCGCTTACATGCCTACCCTCTATGACTCTCTCTCTCTCTCTCTCACTATATATAGAAATTTCGAACTTTTATCTTTATACTTAAGAAGAAAATATAAACAGTTTTCACCTTAAATGTAGTAATCAACCGTGGTTGTTCTTCACTGAGTACCCCAAGCTCAGAGGACCATGTGTCTCCATTAGAGCATGAGTAATGCCCGATTATGCCGCCAACAATAGATGTTATGATATACGATTCACTTGAGTCCAAACAAATATCTTGTGATGATTTCAACTTCCAAACTGCTATAACCAAGATTGTTGCAATTGCACTATTTGAAAATACTTGTATCCTGACAGAGAAGACGGGCACAAATATATAAACGTGCGGCTTTACTAATGTATGGCAAGTTATTGTATTAGGATGTAAAGAAAAAGAGGGTTAATATCATAGAATAACAACAGACTCGATAATATCCCGAGTTGGTAATTATATTTTTTTCACATAGGCTAATTTCATAAACTGATCACCTATTCACCTATGATGACCGGTTTCTTGCTTATGTGGCACTTTATGATGAGATGGTTCAACATTAGATTACCAAAATGCCCATTTCAACTAAAGTACAATTGCCAAACTAGCACATTTTCTGAGTACATGTTCACAAGAATACAAAATTACCAAACTAGCACATCTCAAAGAAGTATAGCTACCACGTTGGGACATTATTGAACATAAGTACCAAATGGACCACCAACCAAAGTACATTGATCTTTAATGAAATATGCCAAGAATCATAGTTATCAAATGCGATAAGCGCTCGAAAGCGTTGAGGCTGGGTCTAACGCCCAGGCGATAAGCGCAAAAAAAGCGCCCGATTTAAAAAAAAAAAAATTAACTTAAATAGAACATCTTATGAAGAACAAATACGTTCATTCTTCAAAATAGTTTATAAAAACAACCAAAAATCAAAAACCAAAAAGTGCATAGTAAATAAAGAAATCCGAAATTAGGGAAATAAGAACAAAAGTAACCTGTAATTTTTAATTTCTTGATGATTTTGTGTGATATAATATAACCCCTTAAATAGTGGAGTGTTAGGGGACTCCTAGAGAATAGAAACAAATAATTAAAGAGAATTTATTACGCATGGGAGGTTTGGGAAAATAAGACTGCGCATTAAATATCTGCTGCATGCTAGTCGCACTTAATGCGCCTGGCGCTTTAAATGCGCTTAAGCGCAAAAATAATAACTATGCCAAGAATAGCAATGCATTTAGCAAGTAATACACAATATCAAAGTTACAATTACTTCCCACAATGAAGTTCAGATTCATAATACAGGATGGTTTTGATATAGTTTTAGTTCAGGTACAAATTGGCCCTTGAGAAATAATTATACTTTGATATTTATATCATTCATGAGCATTGAATGTTCTATAGTTCAAAGCAACCAACATATATATTTGTATAAGCAACAGCTTTTGGTTAACACTAAACAGAATGTCAGACAGCTTCTATGTGTTTTACTACCCTAAAACTTAATAGAAGCTCCAGAACTTTACAAGGGCTAATATCACAAGTACAGAGATCGTAGTTGAATGTCACCAAATGTTATCAAACCACACTTTGCAAGGGCTAATATCATAATGAAGAAACTTACATATCTCAGTATAAACAGTACATTATTTCAATAATCAATCCCAAACATGAAACACCACCCTAAGTTTAATGTCTAAATTGCCACATATCAAAATAAACAACGAGCTATATGGAATAGGAGGTAAGTAAGATACAATTTCATGACGTCAGCCCTTAACTAACAACATACTAAACAAAGTAGACTTAATTTATGTTCATAATCCGATCTAACAATGAACACATTTAGCAGAGTCATATCATAATTACAGATAACTACAAAATATCATTCATTAGGTGAAAACTTGAAAAATCAGTACCAATTCCGTTGACCTCCTGCTTTAAACTCAGCATCAATACTCCGTTTCCTCTCCTCCCCCAATTTAGTAAGCTTCGATGAAGTAAAGAAGAACGCTAACAACATCGCTCCAAATCTACAAAAGCCACAAAATTAACCACAAGTTGAACTCAAATCAACAAATTAAATATGTATAAAACACAAACTGAACTCAAATATACAAAAACCACAAATTTAACTAAAAGCAACAAATTAAATAATGTAAAAAACACAAATTGAACTCAAATCAACAAAATAAATAGTTAATAAACACAAATTGAGCTCAACTCTCCAAAAACCACAAAACTAACCACAAATTGAACTTAAATAAACTAATTAACTGCCTAATAAACACAAATTGAACTCAAATCCACAAAAAACCACAAACTGAACTCAAATGAACAAATCAAATACTTAATTAAACACAAATTGAACTCAAATTTAGAAAAACCACAAATTTAACCACAAACTAAATTCAAATTAACAAACTTAAAACTGATTAAACACAAACTGAGCTTAAATGCTACAAAACCACAAATTGAACTCAAATCAACAAATTAAAAACTTAATAAACACAAATTGACCTCAAATCTACAAACACCACAAAATTAACCACAATTTAACTCAAATCATCAAATTAAAAACTTAATAAACACAAATTGACCTCAAATCTACAAACACCACAAAATTAACCACAAATTAACTCAAATCAACAAACTAGACAAATAATAAACACATATTGAACTCAAATTAACAAATTAAATGCTGATTAAACACAAATTGAACTCAAACCACAAAGACCATAACAAATTGAACTCAAATCAACAAATTACATACTTAATAAACACAATTGAACTCTAATGTCTAATCCACAAAAAACACAAAATTTACCACAAATTGAACTAAAAATCAACACATTTAATACTGATTAAACACAAATTGATCTCAAATATACAAACACCACAAAATTAAGCACAAATTGAACTCAAATTAACAAACTAAAGTCTAATCAACAAATCAAATGCTAATTTCACATACATTTAACTCAAACCTACAAAAACCACAAAATCAACCGCAGATTGAACTCCAGTTAACAAATTAAACAATTAATAAACTCAAATCAATAAATTTAATACTGATTAAACAATAATTGAACTCAAACCTACAAATTCAACAAATTAAACACAAATTGAAAACCTAATCTCAACCTGTAATTGACGGCGAGATGAACCGCCATGACGAAGAAACCTGCAAATGCACCGGAAACATCGAGCGAGTGTTTCCGGTACGAGTTACCGGCGATTAAGAGTGAAACTACTACTGCGATTATCAATTGCAGCGGTTGATTCTCCATTTTTATTAACTAACAATAACAAGATTGAAACCCTAACTAACTTCTAACAGAATATAATTGATGCTTGTATTATTATTGTTGATGCCAGCTTTTGAAGTCTGTTGCAGTTTGAGAGTTTAGGTACGTGAGGTCAACATAGTGTCACTTGGTTGTAATTTAATATTTCAAATTTTTAATTCATAAATGTTATTATTATTATTATATATAATCAAGCATAATGATGAAAATCACAGTTCTTTCTTAATCTAGGGGTAAGACACCTGTCTTATCAATGTGGAGACATCGACTCGATTCATAGTTGAGCCAGTTTAAAGGACACCTGGGTGAAGAGACGAATCAGGATTTTAAGCCCGGGTTCGAACCCGATAAGAAGTGAGGGTTTTCGGATTCCATCTGGTTTTCGCGCTTCAGGGGAGTACGGTCTCATGACGGTCGAGGAGTTGACCTTGGAGATAGCCACGAAAGGGTAAGTTTATACGTGAGATTCTCTGCCATTGAAAAAATTATTTGTATTGTTTTTTTTTAAAAAAACATCAGTTATAAGTTTGAGTACTTCTAGAACATTGTTGACTTTGATGTTCTACAATCATAACATGTGGCTAGGGGTGTTCAAAGTTGGATATCCGGACTTTTTGATATCCGAACTTTGGATATTTGGACCTCTTGGATAGCATATTTCACTACCCGAATTCAAAATTTCGGATATCCGATCGGATAGTGAACCGGATATCCGAAACATCCGAAAAAATAACATTTATAAAATTTAAAGAACTTCTTTTAAAAATATTTCGGATATTCGAAATATCTAAGAAACTATCTGAACTATCCGAAAATTATCTGAAATACCCGAAACGCTATCCGAAAATGATCTGAAATACTCGAAACACTATCCGAAAATCATCTGAAATATCCGAAAATTATCCAAAATATTCGAAAATTTATCAAAATATCCAAAAATTATACGAAATTTATAAATAATATTTAGTATTTAATAGTTAAAAAAATATTTCAGATAATTCGGAAATCTGAACTATCCGAAAATTTTCAAAATCACTATCCGAAGAAATTCGGATATCCAAGATTCGGATATCCGAATTTTCTGATAGTTTGGATTCGAATTTTCAGATATTTCGGAAACGGGTTCAAATTTTTGAACACCCGCCGTTAGAACATATCGGATCTTCTAAAGATAAAGTGATGGATCGAAGCATCCGTTGGGAACAACAGATCTACCAAAAATGGGTTGGAGCTACTAAAGATAAACCATGGGAGCTATTTCATAGATGGATATTAGATGGTTCATGAGACAAAACCAAAAGGCCCTGTTAACATGTGGCAAGAGACTATCCAACTTTGAGATACAACTAGGGGGTGTGCAAAGTCGATCCGGTTGTGGGGACTTAAGTCACTTAACCATAACTGAATGGTTGGTTAACCTTTGATTATGACTGATTTCGGTTAATATTGGTAAATTGTCCAATGTTTATTTCTTTGTTCTAGTTGAAAATGGTTCGGTTATTGTGTTACAAGCTCAATTAAGAAATTTTGAAGCTGAAATATGTTGGTTCGAAGCTTGGTTATAGTGTTCTAAGCTATGTTGTTCCAATCTATGTTATAATCAATTGAAGCATAAATTTAAAGATTCAAAGCTGGAAACAGAGGTATAAAAGATAGAAACAGAGGTATATAATTTGTAAAAAACACAAACATACAATGTTTGGTTTCGGTTAAAGGTGGTTGACAAAGACACATTAACCCTAACTATAACCGAATAGCTAACCGAGACACTTTAACCCTAACCATACCCGTTGGTTTAATTTGATTATGGTTAAATTTTTTGGTTTTCGATTATGATTCAATTTTTACTCACCTCTAAATACGACTTAGGTTGCTCCACTAACATGGTTTGAAAGGGAAAAGGCACTTTTCTTTCTATTTCTTTATTTTATTTTATTTTATTCTATTTTTATTGTTTTAAAGATTCTCGACCAGGCCAGTGTGGAATATTTGATCTAACCCTGAGTTGTCTCTTACTTTTTTATTCTCTTTTTCACACGTTCGTATTTGTACCATAACATGTAATATGATAGCATTCATTGTTATACTAATATAATATTGATGACAGGGTAGACTAATCACCAAAGCCAAAGTAAGCTCACCACCTTATGAGCTTTGACGCTTTGATGGTTCGACGCTTTTAAACTTCTTGATTTGACGAAAATAGTAACTGTTAGAGATGTCTTAATTTATCAGTGTGGATGATGAATCCTCTAATGTATTAGCCCGTCTAATTTCTTGATAGTCGTGGTCTCCTATTTTTTTTCTTTATCCTTTTATATAATTATGCAGCTTTATAAGAAAAAAAAAAGAAAGAAAGAAACAGGAATCAACGAACGTAATTGGTGCCAAATTAAATTTATCAATCTTAAGTTCTTAACCGTAAGAATGGCCCTTAGAGCACATTAACCATTAATAAGAAAATCGTGTATAAAGTGTAAATAATCAGCGCTCTATACAAACATGGTGAAATATGCATGAAAATCTTAAATATATATAAACGAAACATTTAAAAGTTCTCTGGTTGCTCCATACTTTTTTCTCAAGCCACCAGATTGTTTTATTTGTAAATGGAGGTTTTTCATGCATTTGACCCGAATTCACGGGCATGTGTTTCACCAAACCCATATATCTCTTAAACGGGTTATTACATATTAAATTAAAAATAATCTAACCAAATATTAGATATGAAAATCCTATAAAATAGGGATATACTAAAAGTAAATATCTGATTTTTTTAAAAAGATATTATTTATAATTAAGAACAAATTTAATAGTAAAAAAATAAACGAATCATGGATCTCGCCAATCCCTTATAGTTTTTAAACCAGGTTATAACATCTCATTTATTTGTGAAATTCTTTCATCATCAAACTTTATATATATTATTAACTTTATTACAATAAATAAAATTAAAATAAAAAAATATATATGTAAATATTAGAAACGCATATTAATAATATAAACAGTCCCTGTATATAAAGAATAAACACACAAACGTACAAATGATGCTTGTATATCGAACTAAACCTCCAAGAAACTCTAGATAAGCAACTAGTCAGTAGTAATGTCAAGAACAGAAATTGAAACATCGTTGAAAAGAACACACATAATTTCTTCTATTCTCAATTAGACGAATAACTACTTTGTATCTGTATAACGGTCATTCTTAATTAAAGTTATTTTTTAAAAACTTACGTTGAATGGGATTTACAATATTTTTGACAGTCGGAAAAAAGTAGTTAGTATCAATCATTGACGTCTCTTACAACACATGGTACAATGGACACATTTCTAATCACTAAATATATCGCCATTAATTATGGTTGCGTCCATGTAAAAAAATGAGTACAACTCTTTCACATGAGATAGAAAGAACTGTTGTTTTTAGATGTTACAACTACAATATCTTTGCAGCACCTTTTTGGTAATCGTTGTATCTAGAATGTGAGTGATGTGGAAATCCCCGCTATTTTGTTCATCTACTTTGAAAGAGACAACTTGAGCCAGAGCCAGAGCTTAATTGTAAAAAGTGGTCACGTTATCAAAATGTTAATAGTAAAACGTCAATGATCATTTATACAACAAGAAAACAAGTAAAAAAGAAAAAAAAGAAAAGAATAGGCTACATTTCAAGTCTCGGATTGATAATCAAACACGAACTAAACAAATAACTTTTGTTTACTAATAAAAAATTATTACTCAAAAAACTGATTACAAACCTCAAACCCTAACTCGGTTTGACTCTTGATGAGCCCTAACTCGGTTACATCATCTCCACCCTCTATAATGTCTAACCATAACTAGGTTTATATAGACTAACCTAACTTGCTAGTTAAAACATTACTAAATATAATAAAGGAAAATTGGTTTTAAATAATCCAAACTATGCCCTATTGGTAAATATCAGTCCCAACTTTACACTTGCCTGCTGGCAGTACCAACTATTTGTGTATTTGTTTTTAACGGGTCGCGACTAACGGATGTTAACTTTGTTAGTCTTTGTCTGATGTGGCCATCCCAGTTGGCAAAAACTTGATTACGTGGAACCTTACGTGGCGGCTGACTGTGTATTTTAAGCTTCTTCTTCTTCTTCATCATCAAACTCAACCATGGAGGTTTAACTTGTAAAAAGCTCCCATTTTATTTTATTTTTATTTTTACAGAAACCCAAATGGGTCGATCTCACATCCTCCGTTCCCATCACTTCATACCCATAAACCCTAATCTCTTCATCACCAGACTCACCAAAACCCCATTTTCATCCAATTCCACCGAACCAAACCCAAAACCCACTTCCCTTTCATCTCGCATGAGCTTTGTTTTCGACCAAATCGATGCCATCGAGAAAGACCGAGCCCAAAAGGACCAAACCCTCCAACGAGTTCGCGCTTGGCGCGAGTCAAAGAAAGAAAAAACAACCACCCGATGAGGTTCGGGTTTTGGAAAGTAAGGAGAAGGGGTTGCTGGGTAAGGAAGTGGAGTTGGTTCATCCATGGCCCGTGTGGATTCAATTGATGGAGAGGTTGGTGCATCAGAATTATTTTGATTGTAGGAGGAAAGATGAAGGTAAGCTGATTTCGGACTTCAGATTCAGTAGCATACGATCTATTCAGATTCAGACTCACGCGGATCTGGGTTTTGTGAACTCCGGCAAGATTGGGGCAGAACTCCGGCAAGTTGTGAGTTGGAGAAGATGGCCCAGTGGTGGTTGCTGTGGATGGGCATGGTGGTGGTCGGGGTTCCGGCGATGGTTGCAGGGGTGGTGGACTGGTGGTGTTGTGGTGGTTGTGGGTTGTAAAGAGTATTAGGTTGAAGATGATGGTTTAGTGGTGGGATGGACACAGTCAGCCGCCACTGTAAGGCCCCGTTACCGGTAGCCCTATTTTGGTGTTGGATTTACTCATAAACACAGTTTTACAAATCAGAGTTAATTAAAACTTTACGCGGAATATAAAACTTCAACCATATTATCTTAAATAACCTCCAAATCTTGTATTATAAAACATTCATAGTCATTTAAAACAAAACATAGTCTTTAAAACATCACAACATTTCTTCGAGATGCCAGTATCTTCGATTCCATGCCATGTGTCTTCAATCACGCGAGCTGCCTCAACCTATTTGTTTGCGTGCATACTAAAAGTCAGCTACGCTGAGTGAGTTCTAGTTAATCACATAACTTACTTTACATAGACATATACGTGCTCGTAGGTACGCATTACATACTTAACCTGTCCATCGTTCTTTCATATACATTCATAACTAGCCTTACGTTATAAAGAGTATTCGCCCTACATAACTCGGATATTATTAGGGTCTGGTACCCTCCATCCTCGGATATTATTAGGGTCCGGTCACCCTTCATCCTCGGATATTATTAGGGTCCGGTACCCTCCATCCTCGGATATTATTAGGGTCCGGTGCCCTTTCTTCCCTACCTCCTTAACATACTTTCTATATACATAATCGTAAGTTTCGCACATACATACATCATTCATTCTTCATCTTACAACAAAACATATAACATCAACCATTTCCTGGCAGTACATGCAATTCCGAAGATCGTTCATGTACTGGCAAGAAACCATTCATACATTTCACATAATGCATATATGGCATACAGTTATCACTTAGGATAAGTGTATTATCTAATCACATCGAGTATGCACACAACCCCGAAAACATAACAAGGAATGGGGCTAGAAACTCATGTGAATGCGATTACGTTCGCCGTTAATAGTTATTCCCTTCTTCAGCTGTGCGCGACTAACTGTATAACAATTACTCGTATCAATTATCTATCACTAGCCATATCACGTTTCTATTCTAACTATAACCCTCAACGGACGGGGGTCCGGGGCAGCGCCCCTGGCAGCGGGGTCTAGGGGCGGCAGCCCCTAGCAGGGTCCAAGGGGCAGAGCCCCTGGCTGGGGTCGAGCTGCCAGGTCAGCTTGGAAAATTTTTATTTCCATTAACTGTCGTAAAACATTTTCCATTAGGATTTTAAATTATTATTTAATTCGCTAACTCAAAGTTCAAGGGCTTATTTGTAATTAATTCATTCTTTTCTAAGTCCAAGGACCATTTCTGCCATCCCTGTAAATTAGTTCGTTATCCGGTTATCGAATTCGTTATTTAGTTCTTTAATGAATTAGAATTCTATAACGAATGGAGTTCTGATTCGTTATATCATAACGAATCACCACTTATGGGCCATCTTAACGAATTGAACTTTAAAGCGAAGTGGTCTTTCATAGCGAACTGGCAATCACAGCGAATGGCTCAACTAGTTCGTTATTCTTCCTCAACGAACTGCCCTAACGAATCGAGGGTTCTTCCGTAACGAACCACATAACGACTTGAAGCTCCTTCGTTATTCTCCCGTAACGAATTAGGGTTAGGGTTTGTCAGAGAATGTCAGGAACATTCCCTGACATTCCTTAAATACATGCGCCGCCTTTCCGGCGCCGCCGTGCCGGAAAACCGGGCGGTGGCCGGAAAAACGCGGTTTACCCCATTTTACACCGTTTTTCATCGTTTTTTGTTCCGTTCGATCCAGATCTGAGATAGGGTGATCCCTAAGCTCATCTTAGGTTCGGTTTATACCCTATTCCATTCGGACCTCGTGACTTAAACGGTTTAACGGTGTCGGCTCGTCGTTTCATGACTAAATCTAACGGTTTAAGTTCATACAATATCAAACTATCATTACCTCGGGTCGGTGCTCGGATTCTTTCTTGGTTTCGGCTAGAGAAGGAGAAAACTAGAGAGAGATCTTAAATGTGTGTTTTGGTGGTGTATGGAATATGTGAGAAATGAATGATTAAATGGGTAATTAAGGCTTATATAATTATGGATCATGGGCTTAAGCCCATGGTCTTTCCTTCTTTCTTTATAACCAAAGTCCATAACCCATATCCATTTAACCCATCACTAGCCCAACTCGTATTCTATTTATCTAAACCGATAACGACCCATTAGAAAAAGACGAAATTTATATTATTCTCATAACTAAAAGTAGGATGTTACAGCCACGTAATCAAGTTTTTGCCAACTGGGATGGCCACGTCAGACAAAGACTAACGGAGTTAACATCCGTTAGTCGCGGCCCGTTAAAAACAAATACACAAATAGTTGGTACTGCCAGCAGACAAGTGTAAAGTTGGGACTGATATTTACCAATAGGACATAATTTGGATTATTTAAAACCAATTTTCCTATAATAAACCCAAATTGTAACCCCACAAACCCATCACAACATTAATGAATTTCCCGGGAACAATAGGTCCAACCCAGTCACCTACACCTGACGGGCTTATTAAGTTGGAAATTACTTCCAACAACATTTTCGCTAGAGCAAATTCGTAACATATAATAGTTATACCTTCAAGTAGAATGTCCAGAAATTCGTAGCAAAATTCATTTTAGTTAGTGACTATTAGTATTATACTTTGATGAAACCATGTTTTTTAAGCCAATATATGATAGATACTCAAACTACGTTATTCAATTTTAGACATGGGTTAGTTTCCTCTCAAAATTTGTCTATTATAATAACACTTGTGTCTCAAGCCAACTGAGTTAAGTAGTTAACACGAGGGTTGTTAAATAAGGGAGACCCTTGTCTTGTTCATGTTAAATTGTTTAAAAGAGAAAAAAAAATCAAGACGAATAATGACATCTAAATAGTATTAGATTTAAACGCTAAATCACAGGTTAATTAAATATTTCTGTTTATATTTTTTTTATTCTTCATGTAATAAGGATCTCAATAAAACATCCTCATTATTTTCATAATAAAATATAGTGTTTATATCAAAACAGAAGGTAAACAACAAGCTGCGTCACAAGCTCCTTTTAGAGCATGTTTGGGATTGAGTTTGAAAAATGTTTATTTGTTTATTGGTGTTTTCAAAAAGCTAAAAAGTTAAAATGTGTTTAGTAATCACAAAAAACTTTTTAATTTTAGCTTTTGAAAGGGTTCAAAAGCAGTTTTCTAAAAGTCCTAAATCCTGACTTTTAAAAATGGTTTTTTGAAAAATCCAAAAAGCCAATAAGTATTTTTCAAACTCATTCCCAAACATGCTCTTAATTGCAAAACTCAATAATTACATTGACAGATCTTGGATTCATAATATTACTATGTATGACTCGTTGAACTCGGCTAAGTAATTACACAACTTCAGGTGCGAGGAAACCAAAAGTGTCAAAAGTAAAAATGTATAAATACATGTTGGTTGTCAAGACGAGTCTTCTCATATATAATCACTTTACATGAAGTAGCTTTTAGAGCAGTCTGTCCAGCTATGAAACAAATATTAAAATCGTAACCCATAAGGATTACAATAAGTTTTAATTTTGGATAAGACAAATGGTCTAAATTACGCTTATCACTTTTAGTTGAAACACGAAACCCACATGAGAAGACTTGAACCGTAGTAATTCAGGTTAGTTCTTGGATTTGACTACTGCGCTTAAGGTCAAACTGAAAACCTGAATTAACCTTTTATTTTAAACATGGTATTTTTATTTGGTATAGGAAGGCTATCCGTATTTACAATTGGCATCCCGGGCAACATATTCTAGACCTAGGCATTCCATTGGTTCCCATTCCATTATTTATTATTTATATATCTATTCGATTCATGGTTATCTGTTCCTATTCTATCGTACGAATTGACTTTGAAAAGTTCACGGCCAATGACGGTGTTTTAGGAGCAAGATGTACTCATCGTAATATTGTTTAATTGGGTTATGTTGGTTTAGTATTTGGTTGTTTATGTTACGAGTAAAGATTAATAATGTTGATTTAATTTTAGCATTGTAGATTTTTTATTTTTCTTTTTAGATACTCGACCCGAACACAAAAAAACCATGAGAAATTGGGATCGGGTCTCTTAATTGATGTATAGTAATAGTATAGTTTCAAAATTGACGTAACCTCGCACTAAACTTCATATAGTTTCTATTCTCTGTTTCATTAATTTATTAAATTATTATATATTATTTAATTTACACGTTTATAAAATATTCACTATTTATAGAAGAAAAATATTTTTAGTGCAGTCTTATTAAGACATTGCCCAAAATAGAATATAGTATTTGAACTTCTTATTTGTTAGTTACCAACCAACAACTAGATTCATTAACTGAATTTCTGAAAAAACACAAGTATATATACTAATTTTGCAATGGGATGGTGGTGGAGTGGCCTTAGTTGAGAGTTTTCTACGGATTAAAAGGAGTGTATCTTGATATGGTGAATATAGTTAGTAGCTCAATTAGAAGATTCGTTGGCCCTTCAAAAATAAAATTAGACGAATGTTCATTTGATAGTCATATTGTGTTACCCTAATTTTGTCATTATATATACTCTGGTCTTGTAATTGTAATTTTGGTTTTGAGCTAATAAGAAAAACTGCAGTCCGTGGATGTAGGCCCTCACGGAGACCGAACCACGTTAAAATTATTACCATACTAATCCTATTACAATCAGGAACCTAACCGAGTACTTGACCGGATTCAGTGGCGAAGCTTGGGATAAGACACCGGGGGGCCGGATTCAAAATGTATACAAAATTTCACAAACGAAGGTGGCCGGGCTCAAATTTTCGGCCAAAAAGGGCTAAGTTTACACTATGTATAAAAATTTTCGGCCGAAAACGGCTAAATTTTACACTACGTATAAGAAATTTATGCCGAAAACGGCTAAATTTTATACGACGTATACGAAATTTCGGTGGAAACAGCTAAATTTTACATTACGTATAAAAATTTGGGCCGAAAACGGCTAAATTTACACTACGTATAAAAAATTCCGAACGAAAACGAGTAAATTTACACTACTGCGTAAAAAAACAGAGGGGGCCGAGGCCACCCCAGGCCCTAAGTAATCTTCGCCACTGACCAGATCGTCAACTTAGGTTTTTTCATATTTACGGACTTGATAAATTGGAGATATCAATCTGTTTATTAGTTATCAACATTTTTCTAATATAATAACGTTTTAGCCTCTCAAGCTTACTAGCACTTAATAGTATCGTTGGGCCGGCTTCTAACTTCGTGTGGAACCAATCGGCTGGTTACATGCAATGTGTTTCTTTCTTTTTTTATTTTAATAATAATAATCATTATATTTTTAAGCTAATATTTGTTATCTTTTAAGATGTACAGTTATACCAGTTCGAAGAAGTTGGAACCGATTTTAAGCTGTATATTTTTAAGCTAATATTTGTTATCTTCGTGGCCTGAAGAGCGATGTTGGGCCGGCTTCCAACTTTCAATGCTTTAGAAAAGAGAAATATCCCGGTGGCTTCAAATATGTGTCCGTTTTGTGGGGAGGTTGAGGAAACGGTGGAACATGTGATGGTTTCATTTGGGCTTGCACACTATATGTGGAGTGTGCTCGCTCAAAGGTGTAAAATGCCAACACTTTTCTTGTTTAGCTTTCTAGATGTGTAATGTGTTGGAGCTACACAATTTTTCGAGGTTTGAGAAAGAAAAGGCGGATGTTCTTCATGCAGTATGCCTAATTGCGGCATGGTGTTTATGGAAGAAAAGGAATATGCTTGTTTATAAGAGGATCCCGACACAAGTCATGGGTTTGATGGAGGAGATAAAAGTGTTGAGCTTTCTTTGGATAAAGCATAGAGGGAGAAAGAGAGGGCTTACTTGGGATGATTTGCATAGGTTTAATGTCTAAAGCTTGTGTAGATCGGGCTTGTTGTTGCTTTTGTTGTTTGTCTTTGCTCGTGTGAGCCGTTGGCTGTACTTTGGTGTGGGTGTTCTAGCTTCTTGCTAGTTCCCTTTTTCTTCATATTATTCTGTTGGTCGTTAAAAAAAACATTTTCATTCTTTCTGTAATGAAGTTCCCAAAAAAAACATTTTCATTCTTTCTGTAATGAAGTTCCCCAAAAAGAAAACAAGAAAATTACAAAATCGTAACTTATTGGTGCAACAGTGATTGGTCCACGCAACACCAATCTCGTATCAGCACTTCAAATTTTTTATGTTAAATTCTTTTTAGCCTATGATTTAGTCCAAAATTCGTGTTGATTTGCCGTCGCAAAGTATAGGTTTTTGTTACTGCCGATACCGTCCAATGGTTCTGGGATGGTGTTTTCCGCGTGAATTTTTTAAAGGAATGCTTTGAATTTGTTTACTTGATTTAAATGTGAAAATATTTCTATTCATATTTTCTTTAATTTCTTTTATTAATAGAGAAATACCAATAAACATAGATGATATAGTCGTTATAAACTGTTAGAAAAGAAAATATTTTTAGTAAAGATTGGGGTTAGTCAAAGTTTGTTACATCATTCCCATTTAGTAACTTCATAGCTCACAACCAGCAAACGTTTAGCCTATAGTTACTCTTGTATCCATATTTATCTTGTATTTTGCCTATAAAGATGATAGGCCTTTTTATTATAAACCACCAGAAATTAATACAATCAATTATCTCTTTCTTTTTATGCTTGATATCATGGTATCAAAGCAGTGTCTCTGGCCCTGGAACCAGACTGCTCATCATATACCCTTTTTTTCTTGTTCATCGGAAACCATTGCTGCCATGTCCGAAGACGGTAACACGGGTTCTGATTTATCAATCCAACTGGCCAATCTTCTCAAGAATGGCTTAAATCTCCAACCCCAAAATCCCAAACTATCCGACAACATGCAAATCAACCTCAAACTCGATAGTCAAAATTATGTTTTATGGACTCGAATGATTTGAGTCACAATAGGCGGAAAATCAAAAAACTTGTTAAAACACTTAACTTCGGATCCTCCCGACCAAAGTGATGCAACATATGACGACCTAGTCATTTTTTCGTGGCTCATTCAGAATATTGAACCAGCCCTAGCCGGTAATCTAACTGAGTTCCCTAACGCGAAAGCGTTGTGGGATTCTCTGGTGGTTACATACAGCAGTGGAAAAGATAAGCTCCAAACATTCAACCTTCATGTCAAAGCAAATGAAATCAAGCAAAACGAGACTTCTTTGGAAAGCCTCTGGATTACCCTTCAAGGAATTTGGGGAGAAATTGAAAGAATCGACCCAAATCCAATGAAGTGTCCGAATGATATCCAGACCTATACAAAAATTAGGTCAGACCAGAAGCTGTTCCAGTTTTTAAACGCGCTAGTTCGAAGATACGAACCTATAAAACGCGAGATACTCCGGTTGGATTCTCTGCCAACCGCAGAAGAAGCTTATGCAACCGTTCGAAAAGAGGAGGCTCATCAGAAAATTCTTGATACAAACCCAACAAGTGAAACATCAGGGGTTGGAGCCGGACTTATCGCCACCAAACAACAAAACCCTAGCGGATCAAGTTTTGTCTCAAAGGGGTTCCACCAATCCCAATCGGTAAAAACCGACAAAAGCCATCTGAAATGTACGCATTGTGGTATGGCTAAACACACCAAAGAAGAATGTTTCAGAATCGTTGGGTATCCCGACTGGTGGAACGATGGTCACAAGAAAGGGACCAAGAACATCGGACAAAAGACAGGAAAAGCTGCTGTGTCACGGGAAACAATGATGATACCGGCGTAATCAACGGCAGTGTCAGTGGCTTTGTGGGTATGGCGGCGGCCAAACATGGTGAAGACGAAAAGGGGTGTCGACAGGTATTAGGTTTGAAGATATTTCTTCAGACCCTTCCAATCTTATCTCTAAAAATTTTTCCTTTATAACCCCTATGGAAACAAAAAAGAACCCAACAGATCCTAAAGAAAATGGAATTGCTAGTATGGCCATTAGACACCATGAAAAGCAAGATAAGTCTTGGATTTTCGATTGTGGTGCTACTGATACAATGACATATGAATTGTCTGACTTTATTTCTTCGACTAAATCAGAAAAAAACATATATTCAAACCACAAATGGGGAAAGAATGAATGTAGGGACATGGGGAACCATTGAAATCTCACCAACGTTAAAACTTTCGAATTGTCTTTACGTTCCGGCGTTGTCACATAAACTTTTGTCAATAAGCCATGTGACAAAAGAACTTAATTGCACTGTTCTAATGCATCCAACCTTTTGTATCTTACATGATATCAGGACGGGAGTGATCATTGGGCGTGGCACTGAACGACAAGGGTTATACTATGTGGATGAGGTGACTCAATCGGGTACTGTGATGCTTGCTCATGGATCTTCAAACCGCGAAGCTTGGTTATGGCACAGAAGATTGGGACATCCATCTACGGGTTATTTACACATTTTATTTCCAAAGTTGTTTCTTCCTAATAATGTTTCAAACTATGAAACTTGTAAGTTTGCCAAAAGTCATAGACAAACGTACAAACCAACCAACACAAGGGTTGATGTACCTTTTTCTTTGATTCATTCAGATGTTTGGGGTCATACCCCAATTATTGGTGGACAAAACTTTCGTTTCTTTCTTCTCTTTGTGGATGATTGCACTCGAATGACGTGGGTTTATTTTTTAAAACAAAAATCCAAAGTAATTGACAAGTTTACCATTTTCTATAACATGATTGAAACACAATTCCAAAAGAAAATTCAAACCCTTCGATCCGACAATGGCGGTGAATTTATTAACACACGTATGAAACAATTTCTTGAAACTAAAGGGATAATCCACCAAACCTCATGTGCACACACTTCAGAACATAATGGTGTCATAGAACGGAAAAATCGAATCCTTTTAGAAGTTACTCGTGCACTTTTGATTGAATCACAAGTTCCAAGCAGTTTTTGGCCCGAAGCTGTTGCCACCGCCACCTACCTAGTCAATCGCCTCCCAACCAAAATCCTTAAACTAAAAACCCCATTAGAAACATTGCCAACACTTACCAAAGTCCGCCCATCTCTTACTCTTCAACCATGAGTTTTCGGTTGTTCTGCCTTTGTTCACATACCAAAAACCAACAGGACCAAAATTGACCATTGTGCCGAGAACTGTGTGTTCGTTGGGTATGGAATTAACCAAAAAGGATACAGGTGTTATAACCCAACAACAAAGCGGATGCACACAACTATGAATTGCGATTTCCTTGAAACGCAATATTATTATACTCCCCAACACAGTGGTCAGGGGAAAACACATATTCAGACACACTGAGTTGGTTGCAACCTATTTCAGTATCAGGAGAAGAAATCACTCATAGTACCCAAAACGAGTCACTCTCAACGCCCATACAACCCGAGGTTCCAATTACCAGTGCCTCGGTCACTCCTTCCAATCTGATATCTGATGTAAGTAATTCCTGTGGTGCTTCTAATGAAACTTTTTATGCTTCTAATGAAACTGTTAATGTTTCTGACCCTTCTATTGAATCTGATGCTACTAATGAACCTATACCGGTAAGCCACGATGTAGCCGCAGATGATCAAGAAGCCCCCGTTGCCTGTGAAGAAGCCAATGAAAGATATGTCTTACCTCCTAGGGTAAACAGAGGGGTTCCTCCAAAAAGATACTCTCCTGAGAAAGAGTTTCGAAATTCCAAATATCCTATGGCCAATATTGCCACAAGAAGCCTTTCACAAGAGGCCAAGGCATTTGTTGTCTCACTTTACTCTGAAGAGACTCCAACCACTATTGAGCAAGCACTCAAGTCAAAGAACTGGAAAGAAGCTATGAAATTAGAAATGGACGCCCTGAAGAAAATGCCACATGGGAAAATGTGTCATTCCTGAAGGTAAAAAACCAGTAGGATGTCGGTGGGTATTCACTATAAAGCATAACCTAGATGGAACCATTGAAAGATACAAAGCGCGATTGGTTGCCAAGGGATATACACAGACGTACGGAATTGACTATTCCGAAACCTTTTCCCCAGTTGCCAAAATCAACACGATAAGGGTTCTTTTCTCTATAGTTGCAAACAAACAATGGCCTCTCCACCAGTTTGACGTTAAAAACACATTTCTACACGGGGAGCTTGAAGAAGAAGTATATATGGAAGCACCACCCGGATTCACCGAAGGTTTTAAACCAAAAGAAGTTTGTCGTTTGAAGAAATCTCTATATGGTCTAAAACAATCTCCTCGAGCTTGGTTTGGCAGATTTACCATAGCTATGAAAAGATACGGATTCAAGCAAAGCAACTCAGATCATACATTGTTCCTTAAACGAAGAGGTAAACTCATAACTTGTCTAATTATATATGTTGATGATATGATTGTTACAGGAAATGATGAGGAAGAAATGAAAAGGTTGAAGGCGAATTTGTTCTCAGAATTCGAGATGAAGGACTTGGGAAGACTCAAATACTTCCTTGGAATTGAAGTACTAAGGTCGAACCGTGGGATCTTCATTTTCCAGAAAAAATATGTTCTTGACTTGTTAGCAGAGACATGTATGATTGACTGTAAACCGTCAGACACTCCTATGATTATGAATCAAAAACTCGTTATGGAGGAAGGAGCATAGTTGACTGACAAAGGTAGATACCAACGAATCGTGGGGAAATTGATATATTTGTCACACATTCGGCCAGACATAGCCAATGCAGTGGGAGTTGTAAGTCAATTCATGCATCAACCCCAAGAGCCACATATGGAAGCGGTTTTGAGAATTATCAAATATCTCAAATGAACTGTTGGTCATGGTGTTTTATTTAATCCAAACAGCCATTTAGACACTCAAGTCTATACTGATGCAGATTGGGCAGGAGATAAAGGAAACCGAAGGTCAACCTCCAGATACTTTACTTTAGTTGGAGGAAATCTTGTCACTTGGAGAAGCAAGAAACAGAAAGTGGTGGCTCTTTCCAGTGCAGAGGCCGAATTCAGAGGAATAGCATGAGGCTTAACCGACATTCTGTGGATTAAAAAACTCCTCACTGAAATCGGTTTCCCTTCAAATAAACCCAACAAAATTCTATGTGACAACAAAGCTGCTATTCAAATCTCGGAGATCCGGTACAGCATGACCGAACAAAGCATATAGAAGTGGATCGGAATTTCATTAAAGAAAAGATAGAAACTCGGATAATTGAATTACCATTCGTTCGGTCCGAAGATCGACTGGCTGATATTCTAACGAAAGATGTCAATGGAAAAATCTTTAGCAAATGTTTAAGCAAGTTAAATGTCGGAAATCCCACTATTCAACTTGAGGGGGAATGTTATGTAAGGCCCCGACCCGGTGACCCTACTTTAGCGTCGGATTTACTCATAAACACAGTTCTTCAAATCAGAGTTTATTAAAACTTTTCGCGGAATATAAAACATCAATCATTTGTTACAAGACATTAAATCTTTTCTTTGATACCATAACACAAAACTTTATATTTAAAACATCTTTACTTCTTTCTTCAGATGCCAGCCGTTCAATCCATGCCGTGTGTCATCCTCATGCTAACTCTATAATCAGCTCACCTGCGTGCATACTAAAAGTCAGCTACGCTGAGTGAGTTCTAGTTAATCGAACGCCATACAATACATACACATACACACCTATCCGTAGATACATATCCATACTTCACTAGTTACCCTTCTGTTCTACATACATACTTGCTACCATACATACATACATATCTACAATCACTAACCTCAGTCTACCGAGAGTACGTTCATAGTTCACCGTCTATACCTGTACTCAAGGTCGTGAACACGTACAAGGTTCGCAGTCCTTACCTATGTTCACCATTTATGGTACGTACAAGGATCGCGGTCCTTCCCTATACCATAGTACATCCACAACACGTACAAGGTTCGCAATCCTTCCCTATGTTGCAACCTAATTCATAGCACGTACGAGGTTCGCAGTCCTCCCCTATGCTATAAAATCAGCACGTATAAGGTTCACAGTCCTTTCCTATGCTGAAATACATCCACAACACGTACAAGGTTCGCAGTCCTTCCCTATGTTGCAACCTAATTCATAGCACGTACGAGGTTCGCAGTCCTCCCCTATGCTACAAAATCAGCACGTATAAGGTTCACAGTCCTTTCCTATGCTGAAATACATCCACAACACGTACAAGGTTCGCAGTCCTTCCCTATGTTGCAACCTAATTCATAGCACGTACGAGGTTCGCAGTCCTCCCCTATGCTACAAAATCAGCACGTATAAGGTTCACAGTCCTTTCCTATGCTGACACCTATCTACATTACGTATAAGGTTCGCAGTCCTTATCTACGTTTACATATATCATCTACTTCACGTATAAGGCTCGCAGTCCTTAACTACGCCATCACCAGCCGAGTCTATGTCCGACAGAAGCTAGAGGGATTTGCCATCCTAACTTACTATGTCGAACGTAGAACTCACATGCCATTCGTGTACCTATATACACATACTTACATTATAACATAAGAACACTCTAGGCATTCTTTACCTCATTCATTTAACAACCATACCCCTTGTCGTTACGTGCAATATCCGAAGATCGTTCACGCCCCGACAAGTATTCATTTGAAATATTCATACATTTTTGATATATAATATTCGTACCTTTATTTTTAACCTGACAGTACGCGTAATATCCGAAGATCGTTCACGTACCGACAAACAATCATTCATATCTATCACACATATCACATATGACATACACTTATCACTTAGGATAAATGTATTAACAACACATCGAGTATGCACACAGCCCCGAAAACATAACAAGGAATGGGGCTAGAAACTCACCTGAACACGGTTACGTTCACCGTTAATCGTAATCCCTTTCTTCAGCTGTGCACGGCTGACTGTATAACAAGTACACGTATCAAACAACTATCACTACTCATATCATCTTTCCAGTCTTAACTACTACCCACAACGAACGGGGGTCCGGGGGCAGCGCCCCTGGCAGCGGGGTCTAGGGGCGGCAGCCCCTAGCAGGGTCCAAGGGGCAGAGCCCCTGGCTGGGGTCGAGCTGCCAGGTCAGTTTGGAAAAATTTTATTTCCATTAACTGTCTTAACACATTTTTCATTAGATTTTTAATTTATTTTCTAAACGAACTTGACTTTAGGCGAAGTTAACCCTCGGGCGAACTTAGCTCTAGGCGAAGTTAACCTTAGGCGAACTTAGCTTTAGGCGAAGTTACCAGCTAGGCGAACTTAGCTTTACAGCGAAGTTGCCATCAGGCGAACCTGGCTTCAGGCGAAATTGTCATCAGGTGAACTTGGCCTCAGGCGAAGTTACCAGTTAGGCGAACTTAACTTTACAGCGAAGTTGCCATCAGGCGAACTTAGCTTGCAGGCGAAGTTCATCAGGCGAACTTAGCTTGCAGGCGAAGTTCATCGCTTTGAAGGCGAAGTTGCCCAGTTGCAGGCGAAGTTGTCCAGATCAGCCGCTGTTCGGTTTCTGTCCAGCATTTTGAGCGATTTTAACACCCTTGCTATGGTTCAATATCACCCACTACGCTTCCCGACCATTTTTGGTCGCTTATACACTAAAAAGCTTGGATCTTTAAACTTCTAAGATCAAGAATCATACCTTTTTGAGCTTGTTTGGATCTCGTTTAACTTGTTAACACACTAATCGCTCTCTCTCTCTCTCTCTCTCTCTCGGATCTGCCCGTTCCTCTCCTCGGCCCGGCGGCGGTGTAGATGGTGTGTGTGTTTTTGGAGTGTGTGTGTAGAAAGTAAGGAAATGAAGATATTTTTGGGTTTAGGGGATATTTATATCCCTGAAATCCCATGGACCTAAGGCCCATTCTCATTTAACCCGTCTCCATTAGTCCAACACTAGCCCGACTCATACCAACTCCTACTCTATTATTTATTTCCCGAACTCGAGTCAACTTTCCCTCTATTATTAAGTAATATAATTAATATCATTTTGGAAATTTCGGGATGTTACAAGTCTTCCCTCCTTAAAGAGGTTTCGTCCCCGAAACCTAACTTATTCCCTATAAAAGGAAAACTTCTTATATTTACACGCTTTATTGAATCGCCTTCGCTTTCTGAGTTATCCTTCTTACTTCCTACTTTGCAGTCATCGAATGGTGGTCATGTGTTTTAGCTATTTAAGGTAGCTTGTCCATGAGACCCTCGATGTACCACAACTCATCTCATACCTCCAAGGGCTTCGATTAGTACTTTTAACACTATTGTCTAAAACAACATTTCATCATAGCATAATAATCATTCATAACCTACTCAATATATTACACGTCACTGATAACCATAAGTTTTAAACCTTAACACACAACAAGTCCTTAAGCAAAAACAACTTAATAAAACCATTGCATGAACAATTATTCCTTCATCAAGCGTTCCTCTCTGCAGTTTCCCCAAGTCTTTATCTTTCCGCACCTCCCGCCCCTGATTCCTTGCAATCCCTAGCCATGTGGTCAGCTTTTCCGCATTTGTAGCACTTTGGACGATCAGGGCAGTCTCGAGAGTAATGCCCACCCTTTCCGCACTGATAGCACCTGTCTGTCCCAATCCTGCATTCCCCCGGGTGCACTCGCTCACACGTCTTATACGCATCCTTGTTCCCAACCTTGGCCTTCCTCTCATCAGTTGTTGTCACCATCTCGCCAGACCGCTTAGCAGAGGTAGCCCATTTCTTCTCCTTCTTTTCCCCCACCACCACATCGTCCTCAGCCAGGTCAGCATAAACCACTTCTACAAGTTCAACAGCAGAGTCAAAAGTAGCAGGTTTATTTGCCCTGACCAACATGCGGACTTTTTGTGGCAATCCCCTCACATAACATTTGATTCTTTTGACCTCAGTGTCAACCATATCAGGCACCAACCTAGATAGTCGGTTGAATTCAGTAGTATACTCACGATGCGTCATCATACCGGCCTTTAAATTCAAGAACTTCATCTCCGTCCTTTCAACCTCGGCATCTGCGCAGAACTTTTTCATCACCAACTCCTTCAGATCGTCCCATCTCAACGCCTTGATCTCATCCCTAGTCTTTCTCTGCTCCACACCTTCCCACCAATACATAGCTTCTTCCTCAAATGACTGAGTAGCATAACCCACAGCTTGGTCGGGACGGCATTCGCTAATGCGGATAACCTTGTCCATAGTGGCTATCCATTGGAGAGTAGCGATTGCGTCTCCCAAACCAGTCAGCTTTGGCGGGTCGCATCCTTTGAAGGACTTATAGTTGCACCCACCTTGGCCTCTTCTCCTGTCATCGACTTTCACAGACTTATCCTCACTCGAGGCCCCTCTTTCTCCTTCCCCATCCTTCCTACCATCACCACCCGCCCCTTCAGCAGCTCGTTCACGACTTCCAGCAGATCTTTCGGGATTCAGGTCCTTCACAGCAGCAACTACAGCTTGAACGATGGCTGCTTGAACTGCAGGGCTAAGTTGAACCTCTTCGTTGTTGTTCTGGTCTCCTCCAGCTGCGCTTACTTCATCTTCGGTGTGGGAAGCTTCTTCTACCGAGGGTTGCCGGACAAGACGAGGCCTGCCACGACGTCCAGTGCGACCCCCAGTTTCCACAAATTCTCCAGCTCCAGCCATCAGTATTCTAAAAGGGGACAACACAAACATCATCACTCAAGGAACTATTTAGTACAAGGATAGCAAGGCTAACAGGTAATAACAGTGGCCAGCTGTGACTAGCTGATCACGTTGCTTTCCGTGTCCTATACACTTCCCTTTATGATTCTATTTGTGCTGGTTCTACTTAAGCAGTTAGTCAAATCAAACAATCAATTACTTCTATCCTTATCGTTCACATATCTTTCCTTTCTCCTTAACATATATCATTTAATCATACACTTTACCTTTACTGATCTTACTTGAGCGACACATGGCATTCTTGGACTGGCATCTTCTTTTCTTTCTTACTTAAATCCCATTCTCTGTTCGAGTCTAAGCATGTAGGATGCTTAAATCTCTCGAACTTTGCTCTGATACCAACTTGTAAGGCCCCGAACCCGGTGACCCTACTTTAGCGTCGGATTTACTCATAAACACAGTTCTTCAAATCAGAGTTTATTAAAACTTTTCGCGGAATATAAACATCAATCATTGGTTACAAGATATTAAATCTTTTCTTTGATACCATAACACAAAACTTTATATTTAAAACATCTTTACTTCTTTCTTCAGATGCTAGCCGTTCAATCCATGCCGTGTGTCATCCTCATGCTAACTCTATAATCAGCTCACCTGCGTGCATACTAAAAGTCAGCTACGCTGAGTGAGTTCTAGTTAATCGAACGCCATACAATACATACACATACACACCTATCCGTAGATACATATCCATACTTCACTAGTTACCCTTCTGTTCTACATACATACTTGCTACCATACATACATACATATCTACAATCACTAACCTCAGTCTACCGAGAGTACGTTCATAGTTCACCGTCTATACCTGTACTCAAGGTCGTGAACACGTACAAGGTTCGCAGTCCTTACCTATGTTCACCATTTATGGTACGTACAAGGATCGCGGTCCTTCCCTATACCATAGTATATCCACATCACGTACAAGGTTCGCAGTCCTTCCCTATGTTGCAACCTAATTCATAGCACGTACGAGGTTCGCAGTCCTCCCCTATGCTACAAAATCAGCACGTATAAGGTTCACAGTCCTTTCCTATGCTGAAATACATCCACAACACGTACAAGGTTCGCAGTCCTTCCCTATGTTGCAACCTAATTCATAGCACGTACGAGGTTCGCAGTCCTCCCCTATGCTACAAAATCAGCACGTATAAGGTTCACAGTCCTTTCCTATGCTGAAATACATCCACATCACGTACAAGGTTCGCAGTCCTTCCCTATGTTGCAACCTAATTCATAGCACGTACGAGGTTCGCAGTCCTCCCCTATGCTACAAATACAACACGTATAAGGTTCACAGTCCTTTCCTATGCTGACGCCTATCTACATTACGTATAAGGTTCGCATTCCTTATCTACGTTTACATATATCATCTACTTCACGTATAAGGCTCGCAGTCCTTAACTACGCCATCACCAGCCGAGTCTATGTCCGACAGAAGCTAGAGGGATTTGCCATCCTAACTTACTATGTCGAACGTAGAACTCACATGCCATTCGTGTACCTATATACACATACTTACATTATAACATAAGAACACTCTAGGCATTCTTTACCTCATTCATTTAACAACCATACCCCTTGTCGTTACGTGCAATATCCAAAGATCGTTCACGCCCCGACAAGTATTCATTTGAAATATTCATACATCTTCGATATATAATATTCGTACCTTTATTTTTAACCTGACAGTACGCGCAATATCCGAAGATCGTTCGCGTACCGACAAACAATCATTCATATCTATCACACATATCACATATGACATACACTTATCACTTAGGATAAATGTATTAACAACACATCGAGTATGCACACAGCCCCGAAAACATAACAAGGAATGGGGCTAGAAACTCACCTGAACACGGTTACGTTCACCGTTAATCGTAATCCCTTTCTTCAGCTGTGCACGGCTGACTGTATAACAAGTACACGTATCAAACAACTATCACTACTCATATCATCTTTCCAGTCTTAACTACTACCCACAACGAACGGGGGTCCGGGGGCAGCGCCCCTGGCAGCGGGGTCTAGGGGCGGCAGCCCCTAGCAGGGTCCAAGGGGCAGAGCCCCTGGCTGGGGTCGAGCTGCCAGGTCAGTTTGGAAAAATTTTATTTCCATTAACTGTCTTAACACATTTTTCATTAGATTTTTAATTTATTTTCTAAACGAACTTGACTTTAGGCGAAGTTAACCCTCGGGCGAACTTAGCTCTAGGCGAAGTTAACCTTAGGCGAACTTAGCTTTAGGCGAAGTTACCAGCTAGGCGAACTTAGCTTTACAGCGAAGTTGCCATCAGGCGAACCTGGCTTCAGGCGAAATTGTCATCAGGTGAACTTGGCCTCAGGCGAAGTTACCAGTTAGGCGAACTTAACTTTACAGCGAAGTTGCCATCAGGCGAACTTAGCTTGCAGGCGAAGTTCATCAGGCGAACTTAGCTTGCAGGCGAAGTTCATCGCTTTGAAGGCGAAGTTGCCCAGTTGCAGGCGAAGTTGTCCAGATCAGCCGCTGTTCGGTTTCTGTCCAGCATTTTGAGCGATTTTAACACCCTTGCTATGGTTCAATATCACCCACTACGCTTCCCGACCATTTTTGGTCGCTTATACACTAAAAAGCTTGGATCTTTAAACTTCTAAGATCAAGAATCATACCTTTTTGAGCTTGTTTGGATCTCGTTTAACTTGTTAACACACTAATCGCTCTCTCTCTCTCTCTCTCTCTCTCGGATCTGCCCGTTCCTCTCCTCGGCCCGGCGGCGGTGTAGATGGTGTGTGTGTTTTTGGAGTGTGTGTGTAGAAAGTAAGGAAATGAAGATATTTTTGGGTTTAGGGGATATTTATATCCCTGAAATCCCATGGACCTAAGGCCCATTCTCATTTAACCCGTCTCCATTAGTCCAACACTAGCCCGACTCATACCAACTCCTACTCTATTATTTATTTCCCGAACTCGAGTCAACTTTCCCTCTATTATTAAGTAATATAATTAATATCATTTTGGAAATTTCGGGATGTTACAAGTCTTCCCTCCTTAAAGAGGTTTCGTCCCCGAAACCTAACTTATTCCCTATAAAAGGAAAACTTCTTATATTTACACGCTTTATTGAATCGCCTTCGCTTTCTGAGTTATCCTTCTTACTTCCTACTTTGCAGTCATCGAATGGTGGTCATGTGTTTTAGCTATTTAAGGTAGCTTGTCCATGAGACCCTCGATGTACCACAACTCATCTCATACCTCCAAGGGCTTCGATTAGTACTTTTAACACTATTGTCTAAAACAACATTTCATCATAGCATAATAATCATTCATAACCTACTCAATATATTACACGTCACTGATAACCATAAGTTTTAAACCTTAACACACAACAAGTCCTTAAGCAAAAGCAACTTAATAAAACCATTGCATGAACAATTATTCCTTCATCAAGCGTTCCTCTCTGCAGTTTCCCCAAGTCTTTATCTTTCCGCACCTCCCGCCCCTGATTCCTTGCAATCCCTAGCCATGTGGTCAACTTTTCCGCATTTGTAGCACTTTGGACGATCAGGGCAGTCTCGAGAGTAATGCCCACCCTTTCCGCACTGATAGCACCTGTCTGTCCCAATCCTGCATTCCCCCGGGTGCACTCGCTCACACGTCTTATACGCATCCTTGTTCCCAACCTTGGCCTTCCTCTCATCAGTTGTTGTCACCATCTCGCCAGACCGCTTAGCAGAGGTAGCCCATTTCTTCTCCTTCTTTTCCCCCACCACCACATCGTCCTCAGCCAGGTCAGCATAAACCACTTCTACAAGTTCAACAGCAGAGTCAAAAGTAGCAGGTTTATTTGCCCTGACCAACATGCGGACTTTTTGTGGCAATCCCCTCACATAACATTTGATTCTTTTGACCTCAGTGTCAACCATATCAGGCACCAACCTAGATAGTCGGTTGAATTCAGTAGTATACTCACGATGCGTCATCATACCGGCCTTTAAATTCAAGAACTTCATCTCCGTCCTTTCAACCTCGGCATCTGCGCAGAACTTTTTCATCACCAACTCCTTCAGATCGTCCCATCTCAACGCCTTGATCTCATCCCTAGTCTTTCTCTGCTCCACACCTTCCCACCAATACATAGCTTCTTCCTCAAATGACTGAGTAGCATAACCCACAGCTTGGTCGGGACGGCATTCGCTAATGCGGATAACCTTGTCCATAGTGGCTATCCATTGGAGAGTAGCGATTGCGTCTCCCAAACCAGTCAGCTTTGGCGGGTCGCATCCTTTGAAGGACTTATAGTTGCACCCACCTTGGCCTCTTCTCCTGTCATCGACTTTCACAGACTTATCCTCACTCGAGGCCCCTCTTTCTCCTTCCCCATCCTTCCTACCATCACCACCCGCCCCTTCAGCAGCTCGTTCACGACTTCCAGCAGATCTTTCGGGATTCAGGTCCTTCACAGCAGCAACTACAGCTTGAACGATGGCTGCTTGAACTGCAGGGCTAAGTTGAACCTCTTCGTTGTTGTTCTGGTCTCCTCCAGCTGCGCTTACTTCATCTTCGGTGTGGGAAGCTTCTTCTACCGAGGGTTGCCGGACAAGACGAGGCCTGCCACGACGTCCAGTGCGACCCCCAGTTTCCACAAATTCTCCAGCTCCAGCCATCAGTATTCTAAAAGGGGACAACACAAACATCATCACTCAAGGAACTATTTAGTACAAGGATAGCAAGGCTAACAGGTAATAACAGTGGCCAGCTGTGACTAGCTGATCACGTTGCTTTCCGTGTCCTATACACTTCCCTTTATGATTCTATTTGTGCTGGTTCTACTTAAGCAGTTAGTCAAATCAAACAATCAATTACTTCTATCCTTATCGTTCACATATCTTTCCTTTCTCCTTAACATATATCATTTAATCATACACTTTACCTTTACTGATCTTACTTGAGCGACACATGGCATTCTTGGACTGGCATCTTCTTTTCTTTCTTACTTAAATCCCATTCTCTGTTCGAGTCTAAGCATGTAGGATGCTTAAATCTCTCGAACTTTGCTCTGATACCAACTTGTAAGGCCCCGAACCCGGTGACCCTACTTTAGCGTCGGATTTACTCATAAACACAGTTCTTCAAATCAGAGTTTATTAAAACTTTTCGCGGAATATAAACATCAATCATTGGTTACAAGACATTAAATCTTTTCTTTGATACCATAACACAAAACTTTATATTTAAAACATCTTTACTTCTTTCTTCAGATGCTAGCCGTTCAATCCATGCCGTGTGTCATCCTCATGCTAACTCTATAATCAGCTCACCTGCGTGCATACTAAAAGTCAGCTACGCTGAGTGAGTTCTAGTTAATCGAACGCCATACAATACATACACATACACACCTATCCGTAGATACATATCCATACTTCACTAGTTACCCTTCTGTTCTACATACATACTTGCTACCATACATACATACATATCTACAATCACTAACCTCAGTCTACCGAGAGTACGTTCATAGTTCACCGTCTATACCTGTACTCAAGGTCGTGAACACGTACAAGGTTCGCAGTCCTTACCTATGTTCACCATTTATGGTACGTACAAGGATCGCGGTCCTTCCCTATACCATAGTATATCCACATCACGTACAAGGTTCGCAGTCCTTCCCTATGTTGCAACCTAATTCATAGCACGTACGAGGTTCGCAGTCCTCCCCTATGCTACAAAATCAGCACGTATAAGGTTCACAGTCCTTTCCTATGCTGAAATACATCCACAACACGTACAAGGTTCGCAGTCCTTCCCTATGTTGCAACCTAATTCATAGCACGTACGAGGTTCGCAGTCCTCCCCTATGCTACAAAATCAGCACGTATAAGGTTCACAGTCCTTTCCTATGCTGAAATACATCCACATCACGTACAAGGTTCGCAGTCCTTCCCTATGTTGCAACCTAATTCATAGCACGTACGAGGTTCGCAGTCCTCCCCTATGCTACAAATACAACACGTATAAGGTTCACAGTCCTTTCCTATGCTGACGCCTATCTACATTACGTATAAGGTTCGCATTCCTTATCTACGTTTACATATATCATCTACTTCACGTATAAGGCTCGCAGTCCTTAACTACGCCATCACCAGCCGAGTCTATGTCCGACAGAAGCTAGAGGGATTTGCCATCCTAACTTACTATGTCGAACGTAGAACTCACATGCCATTCGTGTACCTATATACACATACTTACATTATAACATAAGAACACTCTAGGCATTCTTTACCTCATTCATTTAACAACCATACCCCTTGTCGTTACGTGCAATATCCAAAGATCGTTCACGCCCCGACAAGTATTCATTTGAAATATTCATACATCTTCGATATATAATATTCGTACCTTTATTTTTAACCTGACAGTACGCGCAATATCCGAAGATCGTTCGCGTACCGACAAACAATCATTCATATCTATCACACATATCACATATGACATACACTTATCACTTAGGATAAATGTATTAACAACACATCGAGTATGCACACAGCCCCGAAAACATAACAAGGAATGGGGCTAGAAACTCACCTGAACACGGTTACGTTCACCGTTAATCGTAATCCCTTTCTTCAGCTGTGCACGGCTGACTGTATAACAAGTACACGTATCAAACAACTATCACTACTCATATCATCTTTCCAGTCTTAACTACTACCCACAACGAACGGGGGTCCGGGGGCAGCGCCCCTGGCAGCGGGGTCTAGGGGCGGCAGCCCCTAGCAGGGTCCAAGGGGCAGAGCCCCTGGCTGGGGTCGAGCTGCCAGCTCAGCTTGGAAAAATTTTATTTCCATTAACTGTCTTAACACATTTTTCATTAGATTTTTAATTTATTTTCTAAACGAACTTGACTTTAGGCGAAGTTAACCCTCGGGCGAACTTAGCTCTAGGCGAAGTTAACCTTAGGCGAACTTAGCTTTAGGCGAAGTTACCAGCTAGGCGAACTTAGCTTTACAGCGAAGTTGCCATCAGGCGAACTTGGCTTCAGGCGAAATTGTCATCAGGCGAACTTGACCTCAGGCGAAGTTACCAGTTAGGCGAACTTAACTTTACAGCGAAGTTGCCATCAGGCGAACTTAGCTTGCAGGCGAAGTTCATCAGGCGAACTTAGCTTGCAGGCGAAGTTCATCGCTTTGAAGGCGAAGTTGCCCAGTTGCAGGCGAAGTTGTCCAGATCAGCCGCTGTTCGGTTTCTGTCCAGCATTTTGAGCGATTTTAACACCCTTGCTATGGTTCAATATCACCCACTACGCTTCCCGACCATTTTCGGTCGCTTATACACTAAAAAGCTTGGATCTTTAAACTTCTAAGATCAAGATTCATACCTTTTTGAGCTTGTTTGGATCTCGTTTAACTTGTTAACACACTAATCGCTCTCTCTCTCTCTCTCGGATCTGCCCGTTCCTCTCCTCGGCCCGGCGGCGGTGTAGATGGTGTGTGTGTTTTTGGAGTGTGTGTGTAGAAAGTAAGGAAATGAAGATATTTTTGGGTTTAGGGGATATTTATATCCCTGAAATCCCATGGACCTAAGGCCCATTCTCATTTAACCCGTCTCCATTAATCCAACACTAGCCCGACTCATACCAACTCCTACTCTATTATTTATTTCCCGAACCCGAGTCAACTTTCCCTCTATTATTAAGTAATATAATTAATATCATTTTGGAAATTTCGGGATGTTACATGTTAGAAAAGAAAATATTTTTAGTAAAGATTGGGGTCAGTCAAAGTTTGTTACATCATTCTCATTTGGTAGCTTCACAGCTCACAAATAGCAAACCTTTAGCCTATAGTTACTCTTGTATCCATATTTATCTTGTATTTTGCCTATAAAGATGATAGGCCTTTTTATTATAAACCACCAGAAATTAATACAATCAATTATCTCTTTCTTTTTATGCTTGTTATCATAAACAACGTTACGACTCTTTAATATCAATGACTACTGTGTGGCCCTGTTTACAATGACGTTTACAAACAAAATAGAAAGTGTGGGCTTTCTGTGCGATGAGCATAAAGCCGGAAGTGTCAACGTCGTCCTCGTCCTTGATGCTCGTGGTGTTGCATGTATCGAATGCCGACTTTTCTACTTCTGCAAAGCTATGTGTATGGTTTTTAAAGATAAAATAGAAATAATCACCTTTGACGAATTTCTTTTCTTTCACCCATTCTTCGTAAAAGTTGGGTCTTGGAGGCGAATCCCACCCACGAGCACCACCGATTACCCAGGAAGTAATAGCCATTGATGCGTAAAAATGTGTATATGCCACCATGATGGTAGTAACCACCACAAGATTCAAATTCAAAGATGCCATATTTGATTGTGTGTGAAAGGTTGTAGTGTTTGATTTGTATTTATAGAGGTTATTGCTTATACGAAGCACGTTTTAGTTTTTAAATTTAGACCTAACTCTTAGGAATCCTTAAATAAGATCTCAACTCCTTTTGTGGTAGAGTAACAATCACTTTCTAAATTCATGTAACCTAACACGTTTTTGGAAAGGCAAATTTCTTCGATTTGAACCTATAAACTTAAATTGTTTAAAGGATTTTGTCTTTGTTATTGGGCTACCAACCACATGACCATGTAACCTCATACTATACTTTATTTTATATACATGTTTGTAAAATGTTAAACATAAAAAGTCGAATTAACTTTTAAGAAAACATATATTTTACAAAGTCGAATTAACTTTTAAGAAAATATATATTTTACATGTTTGTAAAATGTTAAACATAAAAGGTCGGATTAACTTTTAAGAAAATATATATTTTACAACAATCACTAGGGATACAAATGAAGTGAGCTGAACCAAGCAAGGCCTTATTCAAGTTCGTCTAATAAGGTTTTTTTCAGACACATAGACGTTTCACGAACATCTAGTCAAACAAAATTTCTTGTTTGTTTCACCAAGGAAATGAACATGTTCATGAATTGTTCACGAACATAAACGAATGAACACAAACAATATTTTGTTCGATTTGACTAACCGAGAATGGTTAGTGACAACTATTCATTCCGTCCCCTTTCGTGCCACGCCCTCTCCATATCTCCGTTCACTTCTTAGCGATGGTATTCTCTTATGGAAATACTTAGGCAAGATTTGACGATTTCTTACTTAATAGAAAAGAATAAAGAACTATAATCCATTAACTAAATTATCATGATATTAATTGCATTGTACGAATCAAACGTTTGACAAACAGTTTGTGAATCGTTTGGCGGGAAGTTTGTTTATGTTCATTCGTTAATTAAATGAACGAACTCGAACAATGGATTTTGTTCGTTTAGTTAAACAAATAAATATGAACAAAGGTTGCGTTCCTGAACGTTTGGTAACGTGTTCATTTATGTTAATTGGTTAAAGGTTTGTTTTATTTTTTATAATATTTTATTTCTAATAACCAACCATAACCAATCTAACTTTTAAATTTTATAACTTTATTTTTTATGTTCAATTCATTTTGTTAATGGTTTGTTATTTAAAGTCTTGTTTTAACTAACAACACATCTAGCTTGTGCTTCATAGACATTATCAAACTAAAACTATCGATTGGGGGACGATTATGTTTAAGATTATTATAATCTCGTGTGCTTAATTTCATATTTAATTAAAGTGATTATGTATAATGTTTTGGATTTAGAATGCCACTTTTTTTCCTCTTAAATTGTACATGTCCGTTTGAGTTCATGAATCGTTCACGAATTCCTTAACGAACAAACACGACAAAGATTTTCCGTTCTGTTAGTGTTCTTGAACAAGTTTACTGCTAAACAAACGAACATGAACAAGGTTTCATTCGGTTTGACTCGGTTCATTTACAACCCTAATTGCATATAACTGTTATGCTATATTTTGTTAACTTATATAACTTGTGTTAATTCATTCCCAAATTCACTAATCATGGATTTTATTTCTCTAAGGTTTTTTTTTAATGCTTGTAATGAAAACTATACCCAGATAGAAAATTCTATCGAGGGACAAAACAAAAACTTACATGTTAAGTAACGGGTTTTTGATTCACACAACCCAATTCATATAGAACTTACAATTACGAGATGACAACCACAAATATGAAACCGAAACAATCAAATCAAATAGAGTGTTTTTGTTCTCATTAGGTTGACAAAAATAGTCTCATTCGGGGCTCTCCAAATAATCCACCACGTGGTATTGACGAATCCAACCATTCCAAAACACTTTTATAGCCCTTTATCAATCGGAAGAACCACCTTCAACTAATGACTAATAGCATTCAAATTCATTGAGGCAAGGTGACACCCTTCAAAAATGTGATTCAAAACTTCCACCGAATTCAAACATATCAGGCAAAAAAGATAGAGGGATTATCAACTTTCAATTTTTATTTTATTATTTCTTTTTGTCATTTGATTTCTCTAAGGCCTGTTTGGTTTAACTAACTTTTTCATTGAAAGGTGGCAATTCATTAAACACGACGAGCTAGCAAGTGGCTAGAAACGAATTACGCATAACAAAAAATAAATAAACAAAGACCAAACACAACAAAAAATAGCAAACAACAACTAAATATTAAGTTATAATCTCACTAAAAGCGTAGTTTACGTCCGTTTTTTTTGGCACGAAAATGAACTTTTTCCTAATTGATTGGAGTACTTTAAGCTAAATATTATGTCACTAAGATTACAATAACTAAAAAAAAAATCAACAAAATTTTATTTAGAATTTGAACTCATTAATATTAAAATATCTTGGTTTGAACTGGTGTACTCTTACAAGACTTATATTTCTACCATTATTTTTATAATAAATTAAAAGAATATGAACTATGATTCTTTCACATCGATGCGTACTTTATGACCTTCTTTACAATGAAATGTGCAAACATAATAGCGAAGTATAGGTTTATCCATTATGTTTATAAACCAGCTCAAGTCAAAGTCACCCTTGATGTTTGTGGTGTTGCATGTATCGTACACCTCCTTTGTTGCTTTTACGACGGTATGTTTATGGTCTTCAAAGAGAAACCATAAACTATCGTTTACGGCGAATTTCTTTCCTTTAGTCCATTCTTCATAAAAATTAGGCTTTGAAGGTAAATTCCACTTATAAGCACCGCCGACTATCCACGAAGTAGCAGCCATCATTGTGGGGAAATGTGTACACACAACCACGACGGCCGTAAACAAAACAAAGTTTAACTTTAAAAATGTCATATTTGATCCTTAAATTCTTGAGTGAAAGGCTATACGGTTTGATGTGTATATATAGAGGGTGATAAGAAGCAAGTGTTGGTTTTAAACAAGAATTCACACCTAATTGATCTTAGGAATCCAACAATATATATCTCAACTCTTTATTTTTGGTAAAGTAACAATATTTATGTAACTTGATGTAAACTTAAACTAAACTTCATACTTTTTTGGTAACTTTCTTTAGATATTTTATTAATGTATCCTTATATTTTTTTACCGTTATTATATTGAATTGAATTTACATGTTTGTAAATATTGAATGAAAAAAGTGAAATTAAATTGTAGAATTTTTTTTATAGAAGTCTCATTAGGGAAAAAAAGGGGAAAAAGAGGAATGCATTAGTACGTCCAAGAGGAGACCCTGATACATCTTGCAAGTTTGGTGGAGAAAATAAAGGTCATAAGCTTCCTTTGGATAAAGGATATGATGAAAAGAAGAGTCTTTTTTGAAAGGATTGGTGCCGGTTTAGTAAATAATTAATGGTTGTTTAGGGGTGAGGTGTTGTGAGTTTTTGTTGTTTTGGTGATTGTGTAGTGTGCTGCTGTTTTTAGGGTTTGGTGGTTGTATTGGTGTTTTTAATGTCTTCTTAAGACATTAAGCCCATAACTTTTCTTATCATCATAAACCGTCACCGCACTACCATCCAAGGACTTTAACATTATTATCCTACTCTTACACACTATCTGAGTTTCATACTCAGACAGCCAATCCATTCCCAATACCACATCGAACCCTCCTAAGGTCATAACATACAAAGTAACAGGGAACTCGTGTCCCTCTAACTCTATCTTACAGTCCTTAACCATTTTCATTATTTTAACCGAAGTGTCACTAGCGGTTTCTACTATAAAAGTTTCAGACACTCGGCAACATTTCATTTTAGCTAGTTTACTAAATGGTGTGGCTAAGAAACTTTTGTTTGCGCCCGAATCAAACAATACTAAAGCGGAAATACCGTTTACTAGAAACGTACCTGTGACGACATCTGGGATCTGCTTGGCCTGCTCTTGGGTCAGCATGTAGGCCCTGGTCCTTGGCCTCGATGGTTCAGCATCTTTCTTCCCGCTTCCCCCAGTTTCAGTACACTCTCTGGCCATGTGGCCCGTCTTACCACACCGGAAACACGCCGGCTTCTCGCTGCACTCATGAGCATAGTGCCCCACCTTCCCGCACTTATAGCAAGCGTTTGACCCTACTCTGCACTCTCCCCCATGCGCCTTTCCACATTTATAACAAACATCAGATCCCTTACGCCACTTGTACTCACCACCGTGCATCTTACCACACGTCTTGCACGACTTCTTCTCCTATACTTTCTGCTTCTTATCCTTGGAGTTCCATAACTGAGTACCGGGTCATTTGGTATTGACCCACTTCTTATCTTTCTTCTCTTCTTCTATCACAATATCATCCGCAGCCAGGTCTGCATAAACTATCTCTGCGAGCTCGACGACAGAGTCTAAGGTAGCAGGTTTACTTGTCCTGACTAGCGTGCGGACTTTTTGTGGCAATCCTCTCACATAACACTTGATTCTTTTAGCCTCAGTGTTGACCATATCGGGCACCAACCTAGACATTCGGTTGAACTCGGTGGTGTACTCACGATGTGTCATCGTCCCAGCTTTCAAGTTCAGGAACTTCATCTCCGCCCTCTCAACCTCGGCGTCAGCACAGAATTTCTTCGTAACCAGTTCTTTCAAATCCTCCCACCTCATAGCCTTGATTTCCTCTCGACTCCTCCTTTGCTCAATCAATTCCTATCAATACATTGCCTCATCTTTAAACGACTGGGTGGCATAACCGACAGCTTGATCGGGACGGCACTCGCTAATGCGGATAATTTTATCCATGGCGGTTATCCACTGAAGGGTAGCGATTGCGTCTCCCAAACCAGTTAGCTTTGGCGGGTCACATCCCTTGAAGGACTTGTAGTTGCACCCACCTCGGCCTCTCTTCCTATCATCAACTTTCACAGACCTTACCTCACTCGAGGCCTTCCTCTCCCCATCATCATCTTTCCTACCACCTCCTTCCGCACCTTCAGCAGTTCTTTCACGGTCTCCAGCAGACCTCTCTGGGTTCATGTTTTTCATCGCAGTAGCTACAGCTTGTACAATAGCTGCTTGGATTAAGGGATCTAGTTGTACCCCTTCATTGTTGTTAAGGTTTCCTCCAGCTGCGCTTCCTTCCTCTTCGGTGTTGGAAGCTGTTTTAACCGAAGGTTTTTGGGCACGACGAGGCCTGCCAAGAAATCTAGTGGGGCCCTAAGTTCTCGCAATTACTCCAGCTCCTACATCGCCTCCCGTTCCAGCCATCGTATTCTAAAAAGGGAAAACACAAACGTCATCACTCAAGAAACTATTTAGTACAAGGATAGTAAGGCTAACAGGTAATAACAGTGGCCAGCTGTGATTAGCTGATCACGTTACTTTACGTGTCCTATACACTTCCCTTTATGAGTCTATTTGTGCTGGTTTTACATTAAACAGTTAGTCAATCAATACAATCAATTAATCCTATCCCTATCGTTCACATAACCTTCCTTATCATTTCACATACATCTTTTAACCATACATCTTACCTTTACTGAGCTTGCTTGAGCGACACATGGCATTCTCGAACTGGCATCTTCTTCCTTTTCTTACTTAAAATCCCATTCTCTGTTCGAGTCTAAGCATGTAGGATGCTTAAATCTCTCGAACTTTGCTCTGATATCAACTTGTAAGGACCCGTTACCGGTGCCTCACATTTGGACGTTGGATTTACTCATTCACATAGTTCTAATAATCAGAGTTAATAAAAACATTCGCGGAAAATAAATTTTCATAAAACATTACACATCAATGCATAATTCGTCTTAAATAACATACTGTCTTTAAGGCATAAACTAATAAACATCTTCGGTCTTGCGATGCCGGCCTCTTATTCGATGCCACGTGTTCCTCTCAAGCGAGCTACCTCATTCTACTCACCTGCGTGCATACTAAAAGTCAGCTACGCTGAGTGAGTTCTAGTTAATCACATAACATACAATACATTCAAAAGTACGTACTTTCATACTTTCGTTTATAATATACTTACCTTACGTTTTAAAGAGCATTACGCCCTATAACCTTCGCATATATTATTAGGGTATGCAACCCTTTAACCTTCGCATATATTATTAGGGTATGCAACCCTTTATCCTTCGCATATATTATTAGGGTATGCAACCCTTTATCCTTCGCATATATTATTAGGGTATGCAACCCTTTAACCTTACCTTACATTTCACTATCATATCCGTACGATTAATACCATACACAACATAATCGTACATACTCCCTTATTCACATACGCATTTCATACATACTATACTATACTTACCTTAACAATACGTGCAATACCCGAAGGTCGTTCACGTACTGTCAAGCATACATACATAACTATCACAATCGTCAATAAGACATACACTTACCATTCAAGGTAAGTGTATTAGCATTCACATCGAGTATGCACACAGCCTTGAAAACATGACAAGGAAATGGGGCTAGAAACTCACCTGAAGTCGGTTACGTTCACCGTTGATGGTAATCCTTTTCTTCAGTTGTGCACGGCTGACTGTATAATAATTACACGTATCAATTAACTATCACTACTCGTATAATCTTTCTAGTCTTAGTTATTACCCACAACTAACGGGGGTCCGGGGGCAGCGCCCTTGGCAGCGGGGTTCTAGGGGCGGCACACATTTTCTATTAGGATTGTAATTTATTTTAATTCGTTAACTCATTCTTCATGACGAATTAAGTCTGATTCCTATCTGATTCGTTACTTTAAATGTAAGTGAACATACGTGTTAGGCGAACTTAATTTAATCGAACTTAAACTTTCAAGCGAACCTAAACTTTAGCGAATTTAAGTGTAGGCGGACTTAAGTAAGCGAACTTGTATACAAGCGAAGTTATATACAAGCGAACTTAGCATTAAGCGATGTTAACTACAAGAGAACATATTCAAAAGCGAACTTAACATGCTGCGAACTTAATCAGGCGAACTTAGCATGCTGCAAACTTAATCAGGCGAACTTAGCATGCTGCGAACTTGTCTGGTGAACTTGCTTGCGAGCGAACTTGCTTGTTAGCGAACTTGCTTGCAGGCGAAGTTGGCTTGTAGGCGAAGTTATTCAGCAGCCGCCGCTGTTCGGCCCTAAATCCCCAAAATCATCTCCTTTCAACGTGAAATCTTTGGATATGATATTTAACCAACTAGCGATCAATCCTATGGTCGTTTTTGGATAAGATCTGGCCCAAAAACGCATAAAGTTTGGACCTTTAAGCTCAAAACGTTCAATATTAGTTCTAAGGTTTATCTTAAACGAGCCGTTCATATTACAGGTTCATTTGGTTCGTTTTAACATCAAGGTTACAGCTTTATGTTTCATTTACACCCAATCTTTCATCGTTTCACGTTTCAAGACTAAATACTTATATAAAAAAAACGTAAACTTTAAAGGGTCAAGAACATACCTTTAGTGGTCGTTTGGATCTCGTTTAACTTGTTTATGAACCCTAGATCTTGTATATAGCTCGTGTAATAATGATCTAATACAAGCTAACATCCGTTTGGTCTCAAATCTCTCTCGCCACTCTCGGCCGTAAAGATGGTGTAGTTGTGTGTGTGTTTTGAGTGTGTAGGCAAATATGGAAAGATGGAATGAAGATTAGGGTTTTAGGATGGTTTAAGGGGTATTTATATCGCTTAAAGCCCATGGACCTAGGGCCCATTCCCTTTAATCCATCTTAATTAGTCCAAGTCCATTATCTTTACCTTATTAGATGCTAGTTAATATTATTTATCACACGACAAATTTAACGCAACTTTCTTTATTTATTAGTAGAATATTTAGGGTGTTACACAAATGTTAAAGGTAAATGAAAGTTCAGGTGGGGTGTATGGATAGCAAGGGAGGGGGGTACGTTTAGCTTGACCCTATTTGAATATAGTATTTAATCTTCCTATTGGTTAGTTATCAGCTTGTATATATCAATCAACTGAATATTTGAAAAATGTACATGTGTATTAATTACAGAGTTGGTTAAAGTTAGATTTTTTAAGTGTGGTGATAAGGCCACCCGCAATGGGCGAGGTCCACGGACAATTTTTGGGCGATAGGGGTGAGCACCCCCCCCCCCCCGAAATGTGGGGTGAGTGGTGGGGGGCATCTATTTGTCGCCGGAGATTGAACGAAAATAATAATTAAATAATAAAAGTGACCGTTGAACGGTCACATTTAAAAAAAAATAAATAAAAACTTAATATATGTACCAAACCAATTCAACCCATTTTTCACCATATCATACACAAACTCAAATATAAATACCAACCGCATAACAACGAACGCAAAACATTCACGAGCTCACATCAAGTGCGATACATAACCAACTTAAGCCAGATTTGGTTCAACACGTGTGGGATAATGAATTGATTAGTATTTTTATATGTATTTTTATTTTATTTTTTTGGTGTGTTTTTATTATTCTGATAATAATTTATATTTCTTTTATTTAGTTAATTTAATAAATTTTAATAACTTAATAGGTTTTGTTTGTTTAGTTTAATCAAAATAAAATAATAAAAAATGGTGATATGGCACTGGAGGGGCGACAACACCATTACACCTCAAAAACAAATTCTTACATTTTATTAACTTGACGTCACATGTCACAATTCGCCCAATTTGTAGCCCCTCCACTACATATAGCCTAAGAATACAAATATATGTTCATACGTTATAAGAATTCATGATTCTAGGTGTTTAATAACCTGTGCATCCACATTCCATGCATCCCTTATTTGTATTTATATAAAAAGTTAAGTTATTAGTACTATGAATAAACAAAAGAGTGATACATATATAAGACAGCTTAGATAATGGTAATATCCAATGTTTTCAGACCCGGTCCGAATATTGACTTGGACGTCTTACCGGGTCAAAGGTCGGATCGACCCGGGAGAGCGGACTGGTGTTTGACCTGGATGACGTCATAAATAATATTATATATTATATAATATTATTTTTTCCATCAAGTTTTATAAGATGAAAGATGAAAACTTTAGGGTCGAATTTGATAAAAGCTTTTAACATCAAGGATGAAAGTTGTTAACTTATTTAATAAAGTAAAAGAAATGAAAGGATGTGTTGTTTTCTGCTTATTCATCTCAATCTCCAAGTTTTGTTGGATGAAACCTTACAGCCGTCATTCTTATTATCAGAGGTGAGTTCATATCTCTTCATATTCATTTTGTTGGAAGTAATTTCGGAATCTAAGTCACAAGTCGGTGAACTTGAGGGGCATAGGATGACAAGTCAGTCATAGTTGGTTATGTTTCCTAATTGTATTGAAATTATAATAGGTAATGTCTTTGATAGCAAGTTAGGTTAGTTCTATATAAACCAATGCATGGTTAAACATTATAGATTGTGTGGTGGTGTGAGATGCAACCGATTTAGGGTTCATCTAAGAGGCACACACGAGATGTAACCGAGTTAGGGTTCATCTAGATGTAACCGGGTTAGGGTTCATCAAGAGTCAAACCGAGTTAGGGTTTGAAAGTTGTAATCAGTTTTTGAGTTAGATTTTCTGATTAATAAACAAGAGTTATTTTTTTAGTTCGTGTTTGATTATCGATCCAGGACTTGAAGTGGTATCAGAGCCAAGTTCAATAAATCGATACTCGCGACGTTCTGATTGCAAGTGTTTACTAGAGGCAAGGAGCGAGTAGGTTGTTTTTGCGGTGATAACTCAGAAATAAGTCGGTTTCAGATCGGGTGTCGCAAAGGATTGTTCGGCGGGCTAAGGAGTGTTCCACGACAACAACTATTTTCCAAAGTTTCAATTTTGTAGCAGAGGATCGGTGATTGGGTTTGATATGTTTGATCGAACCGGGTGCTCACTAAGAAGATCAAGAAGATTGATGTTCGCTCGATTAAATGACCGGAATCGTAGCCAAAGGAGTGGTTATGCGTTTTTATACGGCCGAGTGAATGGTCGGGGATAGTGTCACAGAGGTAGTCGAGTTCGGGGGAGCCGAAGAACACATCTATGGATCAAGAAAAGTTCCAGGGAAATCAAGGCAAAGATGGTTGTGAAAACCAAGAAGGTCAAGTTCATGGGGTAAATCAAACAGGGAAAAAGAGACATGCTCGGGGTTGAAGTTTCACTTATCTTGAGTCAGAAATTAGGGGGTGATTGTTGGAAGTAATTTAAGACTCTAAGTCACAAGTCGGTGAACTTGAGGGGCCAAGGATGACAAGTCGGTCATAGTTGGTTATGTTTTCTAATTGTATTATAATTATAATAAGTAATGTCTTTGATAGCAAGTTAGGTTAGTTCTATATAAACCAATGCATGGTTAAACATTATAGATTGTGTGGTGGCGTGAGATGCAACCGAGTTAGGGTTCATCTAAGAGGCACACACGAGATGTAACCGAGTTAGGGTTCATCTAGATGTAACCGGGTTAGGGTTCATCAAGAGTCAAACCGAGTTAGGGTTTGAAAGTTGTAATTAGTTTTTGAGTTAGATTTTCTGATTAATAAACAAGAGTTATTTGTTTAGTTCGTGTTTGATTATCGATCCGGGACTTGAATTGGTATCAGAGCCAAGTATACTTGTCATTGTCTTGGTATTACGCCTACGGCTGACAAGTTATCGACCTTTTACCGGTGGCGTTTCACTCAGGGGTCAAGGCCATTGCTTTGGAGGCACCGCAGAGTTTGCATGAGTGGAACAGCCTGTTCTTTTACGTTTATGCGCGTGTGGTTCCGCATGCTATGCATTTTACGGATGTGAAAGAGCTTGCTGAGCCGAAAGTGGTTCCTTATTCCCGTACGGAATGGTTCACCACTTTAAAAGTCAGCCTTTCCCCTCTCCGTCATTATTCGGAGCACGCGCTAGTGCTATTCGGCATGAGTCGCATTTGGGAGGATTCGGCGAAGGTGCCGGTCATCCATATGGTGGTCAGGGTTAGTATTTTGTCTATCTTCTTTCATACATATGTATATGTTTTTAATATTAACACCCTGAGTTTGTTTTTTTCAGAGGTGGATGATCCCATGCTCCTCCTGCAACCTGTGCCCGAGGGTGCTAAGATGTTGCGACGGAGGGAGTTAGGTCCCCGTGAGGAGCCAATCCTTGTGAGGACTGGCCGCAACTTTGTGTTTCCTCTTCCTATGGGGGCAATCATTGCCTCCGCGACCGCTACCACCTCCCAGCTTCGTTAACCCTCAGGGGGGGTAAGTTGCTAACCATTTGTTGTTGCTGAACATTGTCTTTGTTCGTTTGCTAATGTTTTGACTTGCTTTTTTCAGGTAAACGGGCTAACGTTGTGCGCTTTCTTGAGAGCAATGGTGGGGAGACTGTTACGTCTCCGATAGATGCCGCAGCAAAAAACACCGTGGATGATGATGACGATGTCGTCATCATGTCCACCGTTCCAATTGGGGCTCCGGTATCCTCTTCGGCCACATTACTAGGCCCGCCTGGTTCCGACGTTGGCGCAGCGTCTTCCTCAACCACCTCCGCACAGGTTTCTGTTGGCTCCTCCTTGCCTTCAGTCTCGCAGCCTGTGACTGCTGTGTCTGTCTTGGACACAAGTCTGATTGCCACTACTCCAATTTTGGTGGCTACAGATCATGTGTCTTCTGCAGCCATAGCTTCTGGAACTGTTGTGGATACGATTTTCGTATCTACCAGTCCACCTTCTTCTTCTTCCGCAGTCGGTGGGACGTTCACTGTTCCACACCATTCGGGTTCCGCCCCTGTGGTTAATGAAGAAGATGAAGAGGTACCACGCCTCTTCAAGAATCCTCGCCTTGATGGATTCGTGAATATTAGCAGTCTGGTTAAATCGCCAGGTATAATGTTTATAATTGGTTACGCCTTCTTTTACGCAATCCATCTTTTTAACTTTCCTTTTGTCCATGTTCCAGGGACTTTGGCGATTTCTACGTCGACTGTTGCTTCCACGGTTTCCACTGTTGCTTCTTCGCTGACGGCTGTTTTTGCCAGTTTGCCGATGATGACAAATGTAGGCGATTTGTTGGAGGCGACGCCTGCTGTACAGATGTTGAGTTTACCGATGATGACGGGTGAGGTTAGCCCGTCTGAGGCCGAAACCATTGTGTCGACGATGCCTGTGTTGGTGGATACTACTCTTTCTTCCGCTCCCCAGTCAACGGCGTCGGCTGATCCGATGAAGGCAATTATGGACGACTTGCCTAAGGTTTTCTCCAGTGAGTCGGCGGTGTGTCATTTTCCGACTTCATGAAGTCCAAACAGTCCTCGCCAGACAAGGCTTATATCCTTGACGGCGACGAGGTTGTACCGCCGCCTCCTTTTAATATTGGCGTGACGTTACACTGTAAATTTTTTGATTTGAGTAGCGGGGTGTTGAGTATAGATACGGATCCCCGTGATTCTGTGGAAGAGAGCCAAATTTTTCGTCCTCGATGGAAGGTTACTCGCGGGGCTAATTTTGAAGACCATGCTACTTGTACATATTTTTGGAACATATTGTTCCTCCTGGCGAGCGCATTGCTCGCAAAATTCAGCCTCGGAATAGTTTGTATTCTGACGATGCTTTTCACCACGTCCAGTCTCTCTCTAGTTTCGCGGATTTGATGCGCGAAAATCGCGCACTTCATGAGGAGAAGATCGAGGCTAGTGCCAAGATGATAAAGATGGAGCATTCGGTGAAAGATATTGAGGCTGCCGCTTGGAAGGCGGGTAAAGAATCAGCAGGGCATCGCCAGGCTCTGACTATTGTTGAAGAGAAACTGGCGAAGGCTGAGGCGTATCTGGCAGAATCTGTCTGCGAGCGTCCTGCTCATTACAAGGAGTTTCAGGCTGCTTGCAAGAAGTCTAATGCTGATCTTGCTGATGCACGCGCCCGTGCTCTTTTTGCCAATGAGGCTTCCACCAAACTCGAGGATGAGAACACTGCTTTGCGCAAGCGTATTGAAGAGTTGGAGGTGGAAGCTGAGTTAAGGAAAGCGGATGCGGGCAAGCTGGCTGATACGTTAGTCTCTAATGAGGAGACTATTAAATCTTTGACTGCTGAACGTGCCGCTGCCGCTACTGGCCGCGATTGGCTGTTGAAACACGCCATTTGCAAGGTAATTCTTACAAATAAATATTCTTTGTTTTTATCGCTTGTATTTTACTAACATCTTTTGTTATGCAGGTTGCCCAACGCATCATCACCGATAATGATTTAACGCATTGTGTTGGGAACCTTATTACTGCTGCTCAGCAACTTGGTCACAAGACTGGCTTTCAGGAAGCTGTGACGCATCTCCGTGATAACCTTCCTCCTGAGGCTTATGTTATTCATGCCATTGATGTTGAAACCGAGCATAAGGCCGCTGAGGCGGAATATGACGCCCTTACGTTTCCTATTCTTTCTGAAGTTGCTCAGTACGCCAAAGAGGAAAATGGCGTGCAACTGCTGAGGGGGCTGCGGGAGCCTACGCAGGCTGGTCCGTCTACCGCGTCTGGTAGCGGCTAAGGAGATAGCGCTGTCGCTGTTGATCAATCGGGAAAGAGTATAAATGATGTTGACTAGGCTATTCCTTTGATTTGTATAGTTTTGCAACTTATTTCGCGGATGTTGGTATCCCCTTGTAATTATTTGTAGTTTTATGAATTTAAGTTTTTGTTTCTCAATGTGTGAAATGCGGGGTATCGTTTCCATTCATGTTGACCCTTGGCTTGTTTTTACAATTTTTGGAATCGATTTACATGTAATACCTTCGCAGCTGTTCCCCGTTCCAAGTCCTTGGAATCGGTGAGCCATCGAGTTGCATCAGCGCGTACGCGCCATTTCCTAATACTTATTTCATTTGATAAGGGCCTTCCCAAGATGGCGCTAGTTTTCCTTGCACTTGCGCTCTTGATGCCTCGTTGTTGCGAAGGACGTAATCTCTGGCATTGAACTCACAAACTTTTACTTTTGCATCGTAATCCTTTTGCAGTTGGCGCTTGTAGTATTGCTCCCTTATTGCGGCCAACTCTCTACGTTTTTCAAGGAGCATTAAATCTAAACGCCTTTCCACCTCATTGTCATCTGGCAATGTGACTCTTGGTGATGGCACGCCGATTTCGGCGGGGATCATTGCTTCCATACCGTAAGTTAGGCTGAACGGTGTTTCTGCGTTACTTGTACTTCTTTGGGTTCGCATAGCCCAAAGGACATGGGGCAATTGATCAACCCATCCTGATTTGTAATTTGCCAGCCTTTTCTTTATACCGCCAACAATGGTTCGATTGGCGCGTTCCACTTCTCCGTTCCCTTGTTGATGGGCAACGGAAGTAAATGTTTGGGTGATATTCAACTCCTTCAGCCACCTTTGAACGTGTTGATCTGCGAATTGTGTCCCATTGTCGCTGACCAGATTCATGGGTAGTCCAAAGCGACATATGATAAATTCCCATATGTATTTTTTAATGCTAGTCGCATTTATCGTTGCCACCGGCTTTACTTCCACCCACTTTGTGAAGTAATAAATTGCGACAATTTGAAACTCCACTCGTCCTGGTGCTTCAGGGAACGGTCCCGTTATATCGATTGCCCACTTTTGGAATGGCCAAGAGGCTGTCACCATGATCATCGCATTTTTTGGGCGCAAGGTATTTGGTGCATGGCGTTGACATGCGTTGCACCATCTTAACTCTTTTTCGCGTCCACATGCATACCGGCCAATAGTACCCGGTGTTCATGATTTTGGCGACTACCATTCTAGGGCCTGCATGTACGCCGCATATCCCTTAGTGAATTTCTCTCAGCAGGTAATTTGCGTCTTGCAGATCTACACATCTAAGAAGTGGCCCTAAGTATGATCGCCTATATAAGATACCATCCTGAATTGTATAATTCAGTGCTTTGTGGAGAATTTTTCTAGCTTCTGCTTTCTTTTATGGAAAAATACCTCTCGCGAGGTAAGTGACAATTGGTGTCATCCAATTTATTTCCGCCACTGAACACACGTAGACTTCCCTGTTCATTGTTGAAGGTGTCGCTAGTACCTCTATGCGGACATTTTTTGCAATATGTTCAAAATCAACCGATGCTAATTTGCTCAGGGCATCTGCCTGTTTTTTTTCACTTCGCTTGATGTGCTTTACTTTGCATGTGGCGAAGGCTGCCATTAACGCTTTAGCCTGCGCTAAGTATGATGCCATTTTATCGTCTTTTGCATCGTATGAGCCTTCAATCTGGTTTGCCACTAGCATTGAATCAACGTGTGCTTCCAAGTGTCGAGCTCCTAATTTTTTGGCGATTCTTAACCCCGTCAACAACGCTTCATATTCTGCTTCATTATTTGTGCTTTTGAATTCTAAGTGTATCACGCATGCCCCGTCCGTGAACAACTTCCAAACATGTTCCTTTTGTTGTTCGACGGGAGGCTCTATCTCTTTTCGGCATTCTTCCTCTTTTTGTTAAGGAACTTCCTCTATGAAGTCGGCCAAAACCTGGCCCTTGATTGCTGGCCTAGGTTTGTATTTAATTGCGTGTTCTCCCCAACTCCATCGCCCATTTTGCTAGTCTTCCGGACAGTTCCGGTTTGCTCAACACATTTTGTAAGAGATAGTTGGTAAGAACATGTATTGGGTGGCCTTGGAAGTATCTTCTTAGGCGTCGCGCCGTCTGTACCAGAGATAAAACCAGTTTTTCCAAAGTGGAGTACCTCGTTTCCGCGTCCGCTAGGGTGCTGCTTACGTAGTAAATGGGTGTTTGAACACCATTTCTTTCCACCATTAGGACCGCACTGATTGCTCTTTCGGAAGTTCTAAGTATACTACTAACGGTTCCCCCGCTTTTGGAGCTGTTAGCGTCGGTAGTTCTGCTAAGCGCGACTTGATTCCTTTAAATGCCGTTTCTGCTTCATCTGTCCATCGAAATTGAGATTTCTTGAGACAGTTTCTCAAGGTTGAAACGAACGAGAAGGACCTTTCTGCGTGACTTGACAGAAATCTGTTTAGCACAACTAATAGGCCATTAAGTGTTTGCACTTGCTTGACAGACTTTGGTGAAGGCATCTTCAGGACTGCTTCAAGCTTTTTTGGGTTGGCCTTGAAGCCGCCGTTGGTCACAATCACCCCCTAGGAACTTTCCTTCTTCCATTCCAAAGGAGCACTTTCCCGGGTTGAGCTTCATGCTGATTGACCTCAATGTTTTGAAGGTCTCTTTAATGTCCCTTATCATTGTTGTCTCCGTCTTGCTTTTTATGACCAAATCGTCCATGTAAACTTCTAAGTTCCTCCCTATTTGAGACTTGAACTCTTTGTCCATCAATCGCTGGTATGTAGACCCGACGTTGTTGAGGCCAAATGGCATCATCTTATAGCATTATGTTCCATTGTTTGTTCGGAACGCCGTTTTGTCTTGGTCTTTTACCGCCATATGGATTTGATGGTATCCTTTGTATGCATCCAAAAAAACATTTGAACTGAAAGGGGACTAGCGCGTCCACTTTGAGTTCGTTCTCTGGTAACGGGTAACAGTCTTTTGGGCATGATTTGTTGAGATCTTTGAAGTCGATACACATGCGCCATTGCCCGTTTGCTTTGGGTACCATCACTGGATTGGCTATCCATGTTTAGTATTGGATCTTGCGGATTATTCCCGCGTCTACGAGTTGTTGGACTTGTTCATCATAGGATTTTGCTTGGTCCGGTCCCATCCTCCTTCGTTTCTGTACTACTAGTACAAAAGCTGAATTGACTTTTAATTCATGCTCCGCCTTGCTTCTTGGAAGCCTGCCATGTCCGCCGGGGTCCAAGCGAAGATATCTACGCTCCTGATTAACAATATTTTTAGGGCCGCGCGCGCCTCTTCTGAGATAGTTGGTCCAATGGTTATGCTTTGTTCTGGGAACTTTTTGTTGAGCACCCATTTTTCCACTTCTCTTTCTTTGTTGGTTTTTGTTACCTTCTGTGGTGGTGTTTTTCTTTCCGCCACGTTACATTCTTTGTTGGCGTGGATCATTGCTATCCCCGTTTGAGTTGGTACTCCTAATATGCCATGAGCTGTTGAGGGGTTAGCGTTAAAGTCCCCGATTGCTTCTCTTCCCAGGATTATATCATAATGTGGGTGGGGTGTCTCCATTACCAAGAAGTCCACGTCTTCTGTTCGTGAATGTATCTCGTCACTTAGCTTGACCGGGAATGTCAATTGTCCTAGCGGGTATTCGATACTTTGATTAAAACCCGCTATTGGAGCATTGACCGGCGTCAACCGCTGTTTGTCTTTTTCTTCCAGTAAGTCGAAGCACTGGCGGTACATGATATCAAACGTTGCCCCCGCGTCGATGAAAAAACGCGGTGTTTGGTAGTGTCCGAATACTGTCGTGACCACTAACGGCGCTTTCTTGCTTGCTTCTCCCTTTACTTTTGGGAAAATGACTTGTTCCTCCTTCCAGGTTGCATGTTCCACCTGCCTGCGCTTCTGGGATTGTACGCTGCCAGAGATCATGTTGGCGTGGAGGTCCTTGATTTTATTTTCTGGCCTTCCGCTATCCCTTGGAGGCGGGCGCGTTAGCTATGCCTTCCCCACTACTTATGACGTCCAAAATTTAAATATTTCCTTCTTGGTTAGCCTTTGAGTTTTGGCCAACCTCTTTCGGTGTAGTTTTGCCACTCATCTGAATCAAGAATGGAGTGGTTTTTGAGTAACTGTTCTAGCTATAAGCACGGATGGCGCCAATGAAGAAACACAAATCCACCCCTCAAGGTCTAACACGTTTGTCCGAGGGTAATGGTTAAGTATTCCCCACGATGGGTTATAAAACCTTCTCAGCACAGACGAGTTTATCATGCAAAACAGAACACCGTGAGCTCGTTACGAGGAATGGGGGATTCTCTCGTAACCACCCTCCGGCGTCAGAATCAGTATTTGGTAGTACAAAGTAGAATATATTGAGAGTAATGATATGAGAGTATATCCTTTACCATTTGGAGATCCATTGGTATTTATAGCCGGAGGAGATAGAGGGTACTATGATCAACTACCTTGTTAGGTTTTCCACCAATAAAATTCTCCACCCGTGCGGTCGTGGAGGTTGGTGGAAGTTGGTGGGCATCATGGCCTTTTGACAAAGACGTGTTGTACTATTTTGTACCGTCCTTTATGTGTTATCCAATCCCCAGTGGTTGAGTGTTTATTCCCATGTAAATTGTATCTTTTTGTCCCATGCTGATGAGACTTTTGCGCTACCATTCCCTAGGTGTCATGGAATGTATATTATATTGGGCTATAACTTTGACGCCATGCACTACGCCTGGCGTATGGTATGTTCGACCGCCGAGTGTTCTGCCCAGCGCACAAGTTAGGTTTAATTTGGGTGTTGTACTTAGTTAGATGGTGAGTTTACTACCCTACCTCTACACCAACTGAGTTAAGTAGTTAACACGAGGGTTGTTAAATAAGGGAGACCCTTGTCTTGTTCATGTTAAATTGTTTAAAAGAGAAAAAAAATCAAGACGAATTGTGACATCTAAACAGTATTATATATATATCAAACATCAACATTGTGTCGGTCTCACAATTTTATTGTTCATGAAATTGTTTGTTCTCCATCTAACACGTGTTGTGACTCACCCTCTCCTGCTGCAATTGCTTTGTTATTATCCACTTTATTATTCAATAGCTATTTATCTATATCTTGACCGGCTCTTAGGCAGACGCCATTACCATTGCTGGACTCAACATTTAGAAACCTCATGCGGTGGTTTACCAGTCGGAGAGGACCGCCGTCTTCGCCGGATTCTGTTTTGGAACCCTTGGAAGGGACGGTGGGTGGTGTCGTCGTTCAGTTTACCATGGGCGTATTTACCACTGCATCTGTGTGTCGCTCTCTCCTGCGGCCACTTTCTATTGTTATCGGGTTCCGAGTCTGAACCGTTGGCGGCAGAGTAGGTGTCGTGGCTCAGTCGTGGTCGCCGCGGGTTGTTTAGCCATCGGCTTTACACCTGACTTGCTGTCGGTTTTCTTGCTAATGGCGATGATGATTTTGTACCTGAGCCTATGATTATTAATGCCTACTGTTTTTGAGTTCCGATTTGGCACCGTTGCACGTCTTAGTTGTAGAATAAATCACTTTGGAAAACTTCAAGCATCATATGTTGTTATCTTTGTTTTTAAAGTTACTTTTAGTCGATTTGGTTCATAAGGTTGTGGTGGTAATAGTTCAGAGCCTGTGATAATGAACAATAATGACAATAATGAACATCTCTTGTTTCGAATTTAGAACCCAGGATTCGATGTGATGTGATAGAAGGCCGATTCGAGATGGCTAATCTCCTAAGATAGTGACCCTTTGAGCGAGTTAGACTTCAAAGAAATAAAGAGAGAACTAGGCATTTTACTTCATAACTTGTCTACCCTTTTCATTAATAGAACAATACTTAAATACACATAAACTTAACCATACTAGGATAACTAAAATAGAACGTGCAACTACATGATTATATCATAAACATGGGAACATGCCATGATGCCAACATGGGTGAGTACTATAATATGCATGCATGCAGAAAAGAAGGATAGTGCAACGTGGGTAGATACGGTAACCGTATCACGATGCCTTTACCAATCGTCGCCTACCATTGACTACGCGCAAATCAGCCTCCCAGCAACGCGGGGTGAAAAAACTTGTTAGAGTTAAAAGCTAAATCACAGGTTAATTAAGTATTTCTGTTTATATTTTTTTTATTCTTCGTGCAATAAGGATCTCAATAAAACATCCCCATTATTTTCATAATAAAACATAGTGTTTATATCAAAACAGAAGGTAAACGATCAACAAGCTCCTTTTAGAGCATGTTGATCTGCATCACAAGCTCCTTTTAAAGCATGTCTGGTATTGAGTTTGAAAAATGTTTATTGTTTTATTGGTGTTTTCAAAAAGCTAAAAAGTTAAAATGTGTTTAATAATCACAAAAAACTTTTTAATTTTAGCTTTTGGAAGGGTTCAAAAGCAGTTTTCTAAAAGTCCCAAATCTTGGCTTTTCAAAATGGTTTTTTGAAAAATCCAAAACGCCAATAATTATTTTTCAAACTCATTCCCAAACATGCTCTTAATTGCAAAACTCAATAATTACATTGACAGATCTTGGACTCATAATATTACTATGCATGACTCGTTGAACTCGGTTAAGTAATTACACAACTTCAGGTGCGAGGAAACCAAAAGTGTCAAAAGTAAAAATGTATAAATGCATGTTGGTTGTCAAGACAAGTTTTCTCATATATAATCACCTTACATGAAGTAGCTTTTAGAGCAGTCTGTCCAGCTATGAAACAAATATTAGAATCGTAACCCATAAGGCACAATAAGTTTTAATTTTGGATAAGACAAATGGTCTAAATTACACTTATCACTTTTAATTGAAACATGAAACCCACATGAGAAGACTTGAACCGTAGTAATTCAGGTTAGTTCTTGGGTTTGACTACTGCGCTTAAGGTCAAACTGAAAACCTGAATTAACCTTTTATTTTAAACATGGTATTTTTATTTGGTATAGGAAGGTTATCCGTATTTACAATTGGCATCCCGGGCAACATATTCTAGACCTAGGCATTCCATTGGTTCCCATTCCATTATTTATTATTTATATATCTATTCGATTCATGGTTATCTGTTCCTATTCTATCGTACGGATTGAGTTTGAAAAGTTCACGGCCAATGACGGTGTTTTAGGAGCAAGATGTACTCATCGTAATATTGTTTAATTGGGCTATGTTGGTTTAGTATCTGGTTGTTTATGTTACGAGTAAAGATTAATAATGTTGATTTAATTTTAGCATTGTAGATTTTTTATTTTTCTTTTTAGATACTTGACCCGAACACAAAAAAACCATGAGAAATTGGGATCGGGTCTCTTAATTGATGTATAGTAATAGTATAGTTTCAAAATTGACGTAACCTCGCACTAAACTTCATATAGTTTCTATTCTCTCTTTCATTAATTTATTAAATTATTATATATTATTTAATTTACACGTTTATAAAATATTCACTATTTATAGAAGAAAAATATTTTTAGTGCAGTCTTATTAAGACATTGCCCAAAATAGAATATAGTATTTGAACTTCTTATTTGTTAGTTACCAACCAACAACTAGATTCATTAACTGAATTTCTGAAAAAACACAAGTATATATACTAATTTTGCAATGGGATGGTGGTGGAGTGGCCTTAGTTGAGAGTTTTCTACGGATTAAAAGGAGTGTATCTTGATCTGGTGAATTTAGTCGGTAGCTCAATTAGAAGATTCGTTGGCCCTTCAAAAATAAAATTAGACGAATGTTCATTTGATAGTCATATTGTGTTACCCTAATTTTGTCATTATATATACTCTGGTCTTGTAATTGTAATTTTGGTTTTGAGCTAATAAGAAAAACTGCAGTCCGTGGATGTAGGCCCTCACGGAGACCGAACCACGTTAAAATTATTACCATACTAATCCTATTACAATCAGGAACCTAACCGAGTACTTGATCGAATTGTCAACTTAGGTTTTTCCATATTCACCGACTTGAGAATACGGTTTGGAATTATCAAATTTTTGTTTTTTAAGTTAGTGACAAAATTCAAACCTTTGGAATTACCAAGTTTTGGTCCAAGCCAATTTAACAAATACTCAAACTAACGTTAATAAATTGGCGATATCAATCTGTTTATTAGTTCTCAAAAATTATTAATATAATAACGTTTTAGCCTCTCAATTAGCTTTACTAAGTTAACACTTAACAGTATCGTTTTAGCCTCTCAAGCTAATATTTGTGTGGAACCAATCGGTTGGTTACATGCAATGTTTTTTTTTTTTCTTTTTTTATTTTAATAATAATAATAATACTAATTATTATATTTTTAAGTTAATATTTGTTTATCTTTTAAGCTGTATAGTTATACCAGTTCGAAGAAGTTGGAACCGATTTTAAGCTGTATATTTTTAAGCTAATATTTGTTATCTTCGTGGCCTGGAGAGCGATGTTGGGCCGACTTCCAACTTTCAATGCTTTGGAAAAGAGAAATATCCCGGTGGCTTCAAATATGTGTCCGTTTTGGAGGGAGGTTGAGGAAACGGTGGAACATGTGATGGTTTCATGTGGGCTTGCACACTATATTTGGAGTGTGCTCGCTCAAAGGTGTAAAATGCCAACACTTTTCTTGTTTAGCTTTCGAGATGTGTAATGTGTTGGAGCTACACAAATTTTCAAGGTTTGAGAAAGAAAAGGTGGATGTTCTTCATGCAGTATGCCTAATTGCGGCATGGTGTTTATGAAAGAAAAGGAATATGCTTGTTTATAAGAGGATCCCGACACAAGTCGTGGGTTTGATAGAGATAAAAGTGTTGAGCTTCCTTTGGATAAAGCATAGAGGGAGAAAGAGAGGGCTTACTTGGGATGATTTGCATAGGTTTAATGTCTAAAGCTTGTGTAGATCGGGTTTGTTGTTACTTTTGTTGTTTGTCTTTGCTCAGCTAGGGGTGTTCAGTATTCGAATCGGACTCGAATAACTCGAAATTCGATTCGACTCGCATTCGAATTTGACGGTTCGAATTCGATTTTCAGTCATTCGAATTCAATTCGGTTCGAACTCGATTCGGTTCGAACTCGATTTTAGTAATCGAATTTCGAATCGAATACGAATTTATAATCATAAAGTCGTATTCGATTCGAAATTCGAATTAAAATTATACATTTTATTTTGTTATATATATACATACTTATGAAAAGATAAACTATATAAATCTTTTAAGTTATAGAGATAAAAATAAAAAGTTTATCATTTTGGTTAATAATTAATGTAATTAACATCACCATTTTGAATATTTAGAGTGTGATAACTTTAAATAATTTATTTATTTTATAGAGTTGTACTTTTTCTTGTTAAAAAACTCAAATTTATAGTGGTTTTAAAAGTGAATTATATTTTTTTTAACTGAATTCGAATCGATTCGAATTCGATTCGAACTTCATTTTCAAATCGAATCGAATTTCGAATTAGCTTTTCTGAATTCGAATCGAATCGAATCGAATTTGTCAAATCTATTTCGAATTCGAATTTGAATCCGGCTTTAAAATTTCAAAATTCGAATAATTCGATTCGAATACATTCGAATATTCGAAATTCGATTCGTTGAACACCCCTAGCCGTTGGCTGTACTTTGGTGTGGGTGTTCTAGCTTCTTTCTAGTTCCCTTTTTCTTTATATTACTCTGTTGGTCGTTAAATAAACATTTTCATTCTTTCTGTAATGAAGTTCCCAAAAAAGAAAACAAGAAAATTACAAAATCGTAACTTACCGGTGCAACAGTAGTTGTGATTGGTCCACGCAACACCAATCTCGTATCAACACTTCAAATTTTTTATGTTAAATTCTTTTTAGCCTATGATTTAGTCCAAAATTCGTGTTGATTTGCAGTCGCAAAGTATAGGGTTTTGTTATGGCCGATACCGTCCAATGGTTCTGGGATGGTGTTATCCGCGTGAATTTTTTATTTTGTTCGTCGCGAGTCTTTTTTGTCAGTTGATTTAAGAAGAATTCACGGCAATTTTTAATATTTAAAAGCAAAAACACCAGGCTAACTCAACGCACCGCGTAAGACACCTAGTTAAGATTAAAACACGGTTTTATTTTGGACAAAAGGATGCTTTGAATTTGTTTACTTGATTTGAATGTGAAAATATTTCTATTCATATGTTCTTCATTTTAGTAATAGACAAATACCAATATATATATATATAGTAAGGTTATAATAAGAAGTAGATTTTTACTGAGAAGTTTAAGAAGTGTGTTTTCATCATTAGATCTAATAAAACACAACACACAATAAACACACGACAACTAAAATAAAACACACCGCAAAATAAACACACTTTCCATACCCACAATCAGATCAACATATTTAACGCATCATATTACTTCTTACACTTCTTAGACACACTTCACTTCTTATTTTAACTTCACCATATATATATATATATATGATATAGTCGTTATTAAACTACGTTACGACTCTTTCACATCAATGACTACTTTATGACCTTCTTTACAATGACCTTTACAAACAAAATAGAAAGTGTGGGCTTTATGTGCGATGAGCATAAAGCCGGTAACGTCAATGTCGTCTTCGTCCTTGATGCTCGTGGTGTTGCATGTATCGAATGCCGGCTTTTCTACTTCTGCAAAGCTATGTGTATGGTTTTTAAAGATAAAATAGAAATAATCACCTTTGACGAATTTCTTTTCTTTCACCCATTCTTCGTAAAAGTTGGGCCTTGGAGGCGAATCCCATCCACGAGCACCACCGATTACCCATGAAGTAATAGCCATTGATGCGTAAAAATGTGTATATGCGACCATGATGGTTGTAACCACCACAAGATTCAAATTCACAGATGCCATATTTGATTGTGTGTGAAAGGTTGTGGTGTTTGATTTGTATTTATAGAGATTATTACTTATACGAAGCAAGTTTTCGTTTTCAAATTTAGACCTAACTCTTAGGAATCCTAAAATAAGATCTCAAACTCCTTTTGTGGTAGAGTAACAATCACTTTCTAAATTCATGTAAGTAGGGGTGAGCAAAAACGGTTCGGAATCGTAAGAACCGAGGAACCGGAATAGAACCGGTGCCTCAGAACCGCTAATGTGTGTACTGGTTCGGTTCTCGGTTCTCAGAATTTGCATTAAACCGTTCCCCGTTCGGTTCCGGAAAAAAACCGGCGGGTTCTAGACTTGGAACCGAAGAACCGGAATATTCAAAAAGTTTTAAATAAATTTACCAATCCCCATTTTTTATAGAGCAAATTATTAACCGACATCCATTCAATCATTTTTTAATTCAAATCTTCTTTCTTTACGTTCAAGAACTAGCAACCAGCAACCATGATCAATTTTGATTTAAGCTATCAAGGTAATTTAATATAAAATGATATGATCTTCCATTAATCTATCGCTGCTAATGATTTATTTAACTTCAACACATAGGTTTTAATAAAAAACATAACGGATGTTCATGTTGTAATCTAAATTAATTTTACCGTGAAAGAAGACATACAATTGAATAAACTTATTTTACAATTTGCAAAGTTTGCATGACTCATTTGATAAATAAATGATCGAACCGGTTCTAGCCAGAACCGATTAGCGAAAACCGGCTTTAGCCGTTCTGGAACCGAACCGGTTTACTATAATAGGTTCCGGTTCCGGTTCTATTTTTCACTCACTTTCGGTTCCGGTTTGGTTCCGGTTCCGTTTCGGTTCTCGCGGTTCTGAACCGTTGCACAGCCCTACATGTAAGCTAACACGTTTTTGGAAAGGCAAATTTCTTTGATTTGAACCTAGAATCTTAAATTGTTTAAAAAATTTTGTCTTTGTTATTGGGCTGACAACCACATGACGATGTAACATTACACTATAGTTTATCGTATTTACATGTTTGTAAAATGTTAAACATAAAAAGTCGAATTAACTTTTAAGAAAATATATATATTTTACAATAGTCTCTAGGTCTATAAATGAAGTGAGCTGAACTAAGCAAGGCCTTGTTCAAGTTCGTCTATTAAGCTTTTATCAGACACGTAGACGGTTCACGAACATCTAGTCAAACGCAATTTATTGTTTGTTTCATTAAGAAAATGAACATATTCATGAATGGTTCACGAACACAAACGAATGAACAGAAACAATGTTTTGTTCAATTTAACTGAGAATGGTTAGTGACAGTTATTCATTCCGTCCCCTTTCGTGCCATGCCCTCTCCATATCTTCGTTCACTTCTTAGTGATGGTATTCTCTTATGGAAAAACTTAGGCAAGATTTGACGATTTCTTACTTAATAGAAAAGAATAAAGAACTATAATCTATTAATTAAATTTTCATGATATTTATTGCATTGTACGAATCAATCATTTGGCAAACAGTTTGTGAATCATTTGCTTGTTTACGTTTATTCATTAATTAAATGAACGAACTCGAACAATGAATTTTGTTCACTTAGTTAAACAAACAAAAATGAACAAAGGTTGTGTTCCTGAACGTTCGGTAACATGTTCGTTTATGTTAATTCGTTAAAACGTTTGTCTTATATTTTTATAATATTTTATTTCTAATAACCAACCATAACCAACCTAACTTTTAAATTTTATAACTTTATTTTTTATGTTCAATTCATTTTGTTATTGGTTTGTTATTTAAAGTTTTTTTAACTAACAACACATCTAGCTTGTGCTTCTAGACATTATCAAACTAAAACAATCGATTGGGGGACAATTATGTTTAAGATTATTATAATCTTGTGTGCTTAATTTTATATTTAATTAAGGTGATTATGTATAATGTTTGGATTTAGAATGCTACTTTTTTTCCCTCTTAAATAGTATATGTCCGTTTGCGTTCATGAATCGTTCACAAATTCCTTAACGAACATACACGACAAAGATTTTTCGTTCGGTTAGTATTCTTGAACAAGTTTACTGCTAAACAAACGAATACGAACAAGGCTTCGTTCAGTTTGACTCGGTTCGCTTACAACCCTAATTGCATATCACTGTTATGCTATATTATGTTAACTTATATAACTTGTGTTGATTCATTCCCAGATTCAATAATCATGGATTTTATGTCTCAAAGGCTTTTTTTTATTTTGAAAAGCTTGTAATAAAAACCATACCCGGATAGAAAATTCTAACCAGGGACAAAACAAAAACTTACATGCTAAGTAACAGGTTTTTGATTCACACTACCCAATTCAAATAGAACTTACAATTACGAGATGACAACCACGAATATGAAACCGAAACAATCAAATCAAATAGTGTTTTTGTTCTCATTAAGTTGACAAAAATAGTCTCATCCGAACTCTCCAAATAATCCACCACGTAGTATTGACGAATCCAACAATTCCAAAACACTTTTATAGCTAGCCCTCCATCAATCGGAAGAACCACCTTCAACTAATGACTATTAGGATTCCAATTCTTTGAAACAAGATGATACCCTCCAAAAATGTGATTCAAAACTTCCACCAAATTCAAACATACCAGGGGAAAAAAGAGAAGGGATTATCAACTTTTTCATTTTTTATTTTATTATTTTTTTTTGTCATTTGATTTCTCTAAGGCCTGTTTAATTTAACTAACGTTTTTTTTAAAGGTGGCAATATATTAAACACGAGAAGCTAGCAAGTGGCTAGAAACGAATTAGGCATAACAAAAAAATAAACAAAGACCCAAACACAACCAAAAAACAGCAAACAACAACAAGCTAGTCGAACACAGTTTTTTTTGTAGTTATAATCTCACTAAAAGCATAGTTTACGTCCGTTTTTTTTTTTTGGGGCACGAAAACGAGCTTTTCCTAATTGATTGGAGTTTAAGCTAAAATTTTATGTCACTAAGATTACAAATTTACAATAACAAAAAAAATAAATCAACAACGTTTTATTTAGAATTTGAACTCATTAATATTAAAATATCTTGGTTTGAACTGGTGTACTCTTACGAGACATATTTCTACCGTTATTTTTATAATAAATTAAAAGAATATGAACTATGACTCTTTCACATCGATGCCTACTTTATGACCTTCTTTACAATGAAATGCGCAAACATAATAGCGAAGTATAGGTTTATCCATTATGTTTATGAACCCGCTCAAGTCAAAGTCACGCTTGATGCTTGTGGTGTTGCATGTATCGTACATCTCCTTTGTTGCTTGTGCGACGGTATGTTTATGGTCTTCAAAGAGAAACCATAAACTATCGTTTGCGAGGAATTTCTTTCCTTTAGTCCATTCTTCATAAAAATTAGGCTTTGAAGGTAAAGTCCACTTATAAGCACCGCCGACTATCCAGGAAGTAGCAGCCATCGTTGTGGGGAAATGTGTACACACAACCACGACGGCCGTAAACAAAACAAAGTTTAACTTTAAAGATTTCATATTTGATGCTTTAATTCTTGAGTGAAAGGCTATACGGTTTGATGTGTGTATTTATGGAATCCAACAATATGTATCTCAACTCTTTATTTTTGGTAAAGTAACAATATACTTTATGTAACTTGATGTAACCTTAAACTAAACTTCATACTTTTGTGACAATCGTCAATTTCAGGTTAACTCCGTTAACTCAACTCCGTCAATTCAAACTTAAGATCATTGAATCTATAACGCACACTTCATTACATTTAAACTAGGGTTTAAATGACGCTTAACACTTACTACATGTGTAGTCTTTCGGGATTTGCACCGAAACGCAAACGAGTTGACGCAAACGATTGAGGAATAAACGAAAAACGACAAAACAGTAATTATGTGATAATTATGTGTTAGACTTATGTGTTACGTGATAACATGGTTATGAACATTAACTCAAGATGTAAACTAGTTAGTTAAGTTAGAAAAACAACAATTGAAAGTGGAGGGACTTGAGTCTAACTTGTATGTCTATAAATATAGCCTTAATAACTTAACCCTAACTTATTATCACAAACCCCAAGCTCCGATCGGCCTCCTTCCTTGTGAAGCCTTGGCTGCCGTCCACCTTATACACACATTCAACCAAGAAATCAAGCTTGTGATTGAAGAACTAGGTGCTAGGAAGGTATAATTGATCATCCTATACATTCTTGTTGCTTGATTTTGATGTTGTTGGGTTAACCACAAACCCTAAGCTGCCGATTTTGTGTATGTATATAGCTAATATGATTGTGGTTGATTGAATGATGATTTGATAACTAGATTGAATCTTGTTGCATGTTGATTGTTGTATCTTTGATTTGAGTTCAAACACAAACCCTAATCAAGTATGTAATATGTAATTGATGTGCATGGATGGTGTTTATGGAGTCTAGAGGGTTATATGAATGCATGATAGTTCATAGATTGTTATTATGTTGAGTTTGGATGCAAACAGTTTCTGGACAGAATGTGTATATGATGTTTAAGTGACTGTAACAAAGTGTAAACGTGAAAATTGGTTGAGATTATTGGTACTACAGTAAACTAGGTTGAGTCTAGTTTCTATAAAGTATGAATTTGTAATTTTTGGACAAGTAGAAGTTAACTTTTATGAATTTACAAAAACATTGTGCAAAGCTGAGCTGTTAGACATGCTGTTAGGTTGTGTTGTAAATGTTATATCTCATGAACTACGAGACCAATTGGGTTGGTTCCACTTCTGGAAGTTGACTTATTGAGTTAGGAACCTAACCCAAGTGGTCTTGCATTTATTGGATTTTTCGTTTAACGGGAATTGCAAATAACATTCTGTTGCGCATGAACTTGACTGTTATGAGTTTGCTGTAATGATTTGATGATTGTGAGAAAACTATGTGGAATAAAAATATAATTAAATATGTTCTGGAAACCTAAGACATATGTGCTTCTGTGATGATTTTTGGTAAATTAATTGAGATGCTATGATCGGTGAAATAGTACAATCTTTCTAGTAGGATTTCTGTCTCGGTGAAACTAGCTGCTGAGTTGTGTAAAAATGCATGAAACATGATACTGGCTAGTTAATTGTTATTTGTTGACCAAAATACCCTTGCGGGGAATAATTGCTAATTGACTGCCATGATTTGACCAAATTGCCCTCATGGGGAATAATGGCTAGTTAATTGTTATTTGTCGACCAAAATGCCCTTACGGGGAATAATTGATAGTGATGTACTTTATGAATACATGACACGTATATGATTGCTTACACATGTAATGTGTCACAAATACACTGGTTAAAGTCACACACGATTCACAAACGAAACACGAAACATGTTATGTGCATAGGTATTGTGTGCCGGGTCTAGAGACTCGATAATATTCCGACACTTAGAAAAATCTCTTTGTTGTTTTAGAACGTTAGAGAGAGTTTTTCGGTGACGCGCATCTTGGT